>NW_026585504.1:22652871-22691623 GCF_907164565.1 Psammomys obesus | reverse complement strand
CGGTGATAGAACTTGCTGCTAGATCTTATTGCGCTGGACCCAGGAGAATCTCAGGACGTGTAGGATGACCACAGTCCCAGATCCCGAGTTGTAGTTTGTTTGCTAGGAGCGGCCGGCAGCACTGGAGTTCCGGCACTGTGAAGCTGCTGTGCGCCTCTTTATCCTTCTGCTCCGCTGCGGCAGGGTGATGGCGGCGTTTGGGGGAGTGCCCGAAAGGATTGGGTTTTCTCAGCCCCGATCTCGGGTTGGGGTACAGACAATGTGGTCTGTGGCAGATTCTGCTGGCTGCTTCCTGCCTCCTCCGAAGAGGGAGTAGGGATTTTGAGCTGGGCGCGCAGCTGCAATCCGCCCGCGGCAGGAGCTCAGTTGTGATGGCGGCAGGTACCCGTGGTCGGAGAGACCTTCCAGGGAAAGACTAGGTGACCCGTGACCAGTCTGGCAACTTTCCTTCCCCGTGGTTTTTTTTGCGACTGGGACTCGCAGCCTTAGGCCCCCTTGTGCCCACCAATCAGCCTGGGAAATTGATAGTGATAAGCAGGCTTGCGGCACCAGCCTGGAGACCCAAAACTCGCGTTGCCGGGTTCTCTTCTGTGTTCTGGCTGGGCAGCCGAGAGTGGACCCGACCGCTTCCCACGCCGTGGGAGCCTCCCCTCACCTGGGAAACAAGGTCGATCACTGTTGTTTTAGGGCCCAGAGTTCAGTCTCCTGGTCGCTGCACGGAGTGTGTTGTTCCGCTTCTCAGACATGGTGTTCTCCCGGTGCTGCCATCTTGGCCCCTCCCTTGTTATTATTATTATCATTTAATACAGTTTATTCAATTTGTGTCCTGGCTGTGGCCCCCTCCCTTGTCTCTTCCCAATCTCCCCTCCCCCCTTTTCTTTCCCTATGTCCCTCCCATAGTCCTCTGATAGGGGAGGTCCTCCTCCGCTTCCATCTGACCCTAGCCTATCAGGTCTCATCAGGACTGGCTGCATTGTCTTCCTCTGTGGCCTGGAAAGGCTGCACACCCCAAGGGGAGGGGATCAGAGAGTCTGCCACTGAGTTCATGCCAGAGAAAGCCTCTGCTCCCCTTTCTAGGATACCACTTGGATATTGACTCTAAGGGCTACATCTGAGCCGGGGTTTTAGGTCCTCTCCATGCATTGTCCTTGGTTGGGATATTATTCTTTTCAGGGCTCCCAGCACTCAGGTTTTTTGTTTGTTTGTTTGTTTGTTTGTTTTGTTTTATTTTTTTTCTCTGTTGGTCTTCTTTTGGAGCTCCTCCAGGTCTTCTATCCCTCCCTTCCCCCTTTTCATAAGACTCTTTTTCATTCTTTTTTTCATTTATCTCTCTCTTCTTTCATAAGATTCTTTTTTTTTTTTCTTCGCATTGTATTGTTTTGGCTTCTTTGTCAAAAATCAAGTATCCATTAAGTGTATGGGTTTATTTCTGAATCTTCTATTCAGTTACATTGATTTTGTTTCTATGCCAGTACCATGCCATTTTTATTGCTGTTGCTCTATAGTACAGCCTGAGATCAGGGGCGGTGATACCTCCAGAAGATCTGTTATTATACAGGACTGTTTTAGCAATTCTGGGTTTTTTGTTTTTCCATATGAAATTGAGAATTGTTCTTCCAAATTCTGTAAAGAATTATGTTGGTACTTTGATGGTAATTGCATTGAATCTGTAGATTGCTTTTGGTAGGATGGTCATTTTTGCTATGTTAATCCTACCGATCCATGAGCATGGGAAATCTTTACATCTTCTGATATCTTCTTCAATTTATTTCTTCAGAGACTTAATTTTTTTTTTCCATACAGGTCTTTCACTTGCTTGGTTAGAGTCACATCAGGGTGCTTTATGTTATTTGTGGCTATTGTGAAGTGTGTTGTTTCCCTAATTTCTTTCTCAGCCCTTTTGTCTTTTATCTATAGGAGGGCTACTGTATTCAGTCACTTTCCTGAAGGTGTTTATCAACTGTAGGAGTTCCCTGGTAGAAATTTTGGGGTCGCTCATGTACACTATCATATCATCTTCGAACAGTGATACTTTGACTTCTTCCTTTCTGGTTTCTTTCTCCTTGATCTCCTTTAGTTGTCTTATTGCTCTAGCTAGGACATCAAGTACTATGTTGAAGAGATATGGAGACAGTGGGCAGCCTTGCCTTGTCCCTGATTTCAGTGGGATTGATTTAAGTTTCTCTCTATTTAGTTTGATGTTGGCTATAGGCTTGCTGTATATTGCCTTTACTGTGTTTAGGTATATGCCTTGTTTTCCTGATCTCTCCAAAACTTTAAACATGAATGGGTGTTGGATTTTATCAAATGCTTTGTCAGCATCTAAGGAGATGGTCATGTGTTTGCTTTTTTTTTTTTTTCTTTCCCCTTCTGTTTGTTTATATGGTGGATTACATCGATGGATTTCTGTATATTGACCCACCCCTGCATGCCTGGGATGAAGCCTGCTTGGTCATGGGGGATGATATCTTTGATGTGTTCTTGGATTTGGTTTGCAAGTATTTTATTGAGTATTTTTGCATCTCTAAAGTTCTCTTTTCTGTTGGGTCTTTATGTGTGTGTGTGTGTGTGTGTGTGTGTGTGTGTGTGTGTGCCTGTGTACATATGCATATGGCCAGAGGACAACCATAGGTGATGTAGAAGGTCTATCCACATTTAATTGTTTTTTTTTAAGATTTATTTATTAATTATATCACATTCTGCCTGCATGTGTGTCTGCATACCAGATCTCATTATAGATGGTTGTGAACCACCATGTGGTTGCTGGGAATTGAACTCAGGACCTTTGGAAGAACAGTCAGTGTTCTTAACCTCTGAGCCATCTCTCCAGCCCTTCTGTTGCGTCTTTGTGTGGTTTAGGTATCAAGATGACTGTGGCTTTATAGAATGAGTTTGGTAATGTTTCTTCTGTTTCTATTTGTGGAATAGTTTGAAGAGTATTGGCATCAGTCTTTGAAGATCTGGTAGAATTCTGTGCTGAACCCATCTGGCCCTGGACTTTTTTTATTTTGGGCAGGGAGACTTTTGATGACTGCTTTTATTTCCTTGGTGGGATATAGAACTGTTTAATCTATTTACCTGATTTTGGTTTAGCTTTGGTAAATGGAATCTATCAAGAAAATTGTCCATTTACTTTGGATTTTCAAATTTTGTGGTGATAGCCATTTGAAGTAAGACCTAATGATTCTTTGAATTTCCTCAGTGTCTGATACTATGTCCCTGTTTTCATTTCTGATTTTGCTGATTTGGATAGTTTCTCTCTGCCTTGTAGTTAGTTTGGCTAAGGATTTGTCTATCTTCTTGATTTTCTCAAAGAACCAGCTCTTGGTTTCATTGATTCTTTGAATTGTTTTGTTTCTAATTTATTGATTTCAGCCCTGATTTTGATTATTTCTACTCCTCTTGGGTGTATCTGCTTCTCTCCTCCAACCCCGCCCAAGGGTTTCAGGTGTGCCATTAAGTTGCTTGTATGAGATGTCTCACACTTCTTTCTAGATGCACTTAGTGCTATGAACTTTCCTCTTAGCACTGCTTTTATGTGTCTCATAAATTTGAGTAAGTTGTCCCTTCATTTTCATTGAATTTTAGGAAGTCTCTAATTTCTTTTTTTTATTTCTTCCCTGATTGGGCTTTCATTGAGTAGAAAGTTGTTTAGTTTCCATGCATGTGTAGGCTTTTTGTTATTTCTGTTGTTGTTGAGGTCTAGTTTTAGGTCATGGTGGTCCAATAGGATACAATCGATTATTCAATCATCTTGTATGTGTGAGGCTTGCTATGTGTCTGACTATACGGTCAATTTTGGAAAAGGTTCCATGGGGTGCTGAGAAGAAGTTATACTCTTTTGAGTTTGGGTGAAAGGTTCTGTAGACATCTATTAGGTCTGTTTGATTTAGGACCTTTGTAAGTATCATTATTTCGCTATTTAGCTTCTGTCTTGATGATCTATCCCTTGGTGAGAATGGAGTGTTGAAGTCTCCCACTATTAAGGTGTTGGGATTGCTGTGTGATTTGAGCTATAATAATGTTTCATTTACAAATAAAGGTGCTCTTATATTTGGGGCATAGATTTTCAGAATTGTGATGTCCTCATGGTGGATTTTTCCTTTGATGAGGATGAAGGATCCCTCCTCATCTTTTTTGATTAATTTTGGTTGAAAGTCTATTTAATTAGATATTAGGATAGCTACTCCAGCTTGTTCTCTGAGTCGTTTGCTTGAAAAAAACCTTTTTTCCATCCCTTTACTCTGAGGTAATGTCTGTCATCGTTGCAAAGGTGTGTTTCTTGGATGCAGCAGAATGTTGGATCCTGTTTCCACAAACATTTTGTTAGTCTGTCTTTTTATTGGAGAGTTAAGTCCATTGATGTTGATAGATAATAGTGACCAATGAATGTTAATTCCTTTTATTGTGGATTTGGTGGTGATAGTGTGTGTGCTTGGTTTTGTTGTTGCTGTTGTGAGGTTATCTATGTCCTGTGTTTTCTTGGCTGTTTGATTTTGTTAGATTGGAGTTTTCCTTCCAGCATGTTCTGTAGGGCTGGGTTGCTGTGTAGATATTGTTTAAGTTTAGTTTTGTCATGGAATATTTTGTTTTCTCCATATATGTTGATTGAAAGTTGTGCTGGGTATAGTAGTCTGGGTTGGCATCTGTGGTCTCTTAGAGTCTGTATGACATCTGCCCAGGCCCTTCTGGCTTTCATAGTTTCTGTTGAGAAGTCTGGTGTGATTCTGATAGGTCTACCTTTGTATGTTACTTGGTCTTTTTACTTTCCTGCTTTTAATATTTTTTCTTTGTTCTGTAGATTTAGTGTTTTGACTATTGTGATGGGAGGAATTTCTTTTCTGGTCTAGTCTATATGGTGTTCTGTAAGCTTCTTATATATTTAAGGACATCTCTTTTTTTAAGTTGGGAAAATTTTCTTCTATGATTTTTTTAAAAAATATTTTCTGGACTTTGGAGCTTGGAGGAGTTTTTGTTTGTTTTTTGTCTATTTCTATTATTCTTAGATTTTGTCTTTTCATGGCATCCTTGATGTCTTGGATGTTTTGTGTTTGGGACTTTTCCAATTTTACTTTTTTTGAGAGATGTATCAATTTATGTAATTGTATCTTCAGTGCTTGAGATTATCTCTTCCCTTTTCTGTCTGTTGGTGATGCTTACCTTTGTGGTTCCTGATCTTTTCTCAAAGTTCTCCAGCTCCAGGGTTTTCTGTGTTTGTGTTTTCTTTATTGATTCTAATTCTGTTTTCATGTCTTGCACTATTTCCTTCATCTGTTTGAATGTGGATTCCTGTCTTTCTATGATGGCATCTTTTTTTTTTTATTCATTTTCTCTTTATGTGCCTCTATTTGTGTGGCTATATTTGTCTGTATTTCTTTGAGATTTTTGTTCATTTCCTCTTTATGTGCCTCTAATAACTGGATAAGCATAGCTTTAAAATCATTTTTCTGTGTTTCTGATGAATTAAAATATCCATTGATTTGGGGAGTTGCTGGTGAAGCCATGATGTTCTGATTTTTGTTGGATTTTCTTACGTCTGCCTGTAGCCATCTGATGGTCAGTAGCCTTTGCTGTTTGTTCCTGAACCCTGTATTGCAGACTGGTTCCATCTGTCTCCTGCCGAGTCTGGAGTATTTTTCAGGAAGATGAGAGAGGTTCACTGGTTTGAGAGTGGGTGTTGGTGTTTCAGATGCAGCTAAGAAAGGAGGGTTGCAGGAGTGTGCGTGGAGGTATGCCTGCCTGAAAGAGTGAAGTGTAAGGAGGAACACAAGCACAGGTTGTAGTGCAGGCGCTCTTTGCTGTGTGCAGGTGCCCTGAATGTCTCAGTGGCTTAGAGGTCTGTGGTGGTTTTGTGCTTCAAGCATTTAGATCTGTCTGGCTTGCACCATCTTGACTCCAGGAATTGTTTGCCTAGACTCGCTGGAAGAACCACAGAACAGGGGTTTCAGTGTTGAGAATGCTGTCACCAGGAACCCTATTTTGCCCACAGCAGGGGTGTGTGGCTGGGATGGATCGTTTATCTCCCTGCTAGTGTATAGGGACCCTGATCTGGGGCTCTGTTGCACTGTCTCCCAGAAGCACTCACTAGCAGGCGTGTGTGCACAGCTCAGAGGGCGTATGCGGTAATCTCAAAGAGCCCACAGTTTTCCACTCTCAGATTTGGGTCCCCTGTTTGGCCATTATGAGCAAGGAGATGCCCCATACCTGGGGTTATGCACTCCTCTCCGCTGCCACAGCCGATTGCGCAGCTGAAAGTGCAGGAGGTAGATAGTTCACCACTCTCAGACCTTGGAGTCGACTAAGGGGGACCTGGATCCATTCTGTCCCAGCTCACAGATTGTCCCCTCCAGCCCGGGAAGCCTCCAAGTCAATGCTCTGGCTTCAGCCACCTATCCATTCACCAATTTTGGAGCTTCGTATCTTCTGCCCTTCAGAACCGGTGCTGCCCTGGTTGCCGCCATCTTGGAGAGTCTTTCAGTCTCCAAGTGGAGGTGTAGCTACTGTGTCTCAGCCAGTACCTCTGTATGCTGGGCTTCTGGATTTTTCTCTGTCATGTTTTTCACAAGATAATCTCAAAACAGTGCTACCACTCTATAAGCATGGGTTAATTTTTACTAAGGAATAGTGATAAAGTTCTAATCAGAGGTAGACTTTAATTTTTGGTCTATGAAAACTAGGTCTTTTTGTTGTACTTTTTTTGTTTTTTGCCAGTGCTAAAGTATATATGTAAATATGTAATATAAATGTAAATATATTATATCTGCTGTATGTGTGTGTGTGCGTGTGTATATATATATATATATATATATATATATATATATATATATATATATGCACCTGAGGTTCATATTGCCACCGGGTGTTAATGACTGATTTATTCTGTAGCTGTGAGAGGTAAGTCACACCAGTGCCAAGATTAATAGAACAGATGAGTGTTTGAAATGGACAGAATTTCAACTCACATATACATGTAGAAGAGACCCCTGCATGTATTAATCCTGTGATTTGCCAGAAAAAAAAACTCCACCATTTTGGGCCAAATTTAAAGCAAGCTTTGTTAAGTATTAAATACTGATAAATAAATGAACTTTGCCCAGGACCATTTCTCAAATTTTCCATCTGAGAATGACATTGAGCCTCATGTTGCAGAGGATTATGAGGACAAACCAATAGGCCACATGAGGCTTTGTTATTTTTCAAGGACTAGAATTCCCAGAATTCCAGGAAGTTACCTGGTTCCTGAGCAGGTGGGGCTTACAGGTTAATTTTTGTTATTATAGTACCCCCTGGAGTTAGATCTTGAGTTGACTCTTTGACCCTATGAAGGGTACTTGCTTATTTGTTTGGATCTGATAACTGTCAAAGTTGCTACCTAGAAGGAACCTGGAAATGGGTGGGGCATCAGTCATTTATTTTATCTCAGGTCCCCTTTTTTAATGTTTTGAGTACAGCCAGATTACAATTGTGAATGGTTTGTGTGGAAATAATAATTTCTTTAAAGCCATATATTATTGAACTATTTTAATTAATAAATCTATCAGTTGACAAATCTGGACCCATTTTTGGTATGTCATTTGGCATTTTAGGTACCCATTTGTCACTTGTGCCAGGGAGTTTCCCTTTGACCTAGCATTTAGCCTGTTATGTGGGACAATGGATGATATGTTCTCTTCTGTAATTACTTCCAGCTGACATTAGGACTTTGTTATTAGGGCCCAGGAAGGCTGAAAGGCTAATCAAAGGCTGGGTAGTGGGGCATTTGTCAGAAGCATCTGATTGACAGGGAGCAATCATATTGGCTGGACTGGTTTATATCAGCTTTCAGCAAGTCCAGAGTTCAGCAGTTTGCAGTCCTTAGGTGATCCTGGATAGAGTTCAGCCAACTGAAAATATACTGAGACAAATATAGACTAGTTATAGAATTAAATTTTTTTAGTAATTGGGGAAGGAGAGGAATCCCAAGACCTGGCAAAATCCATTTTCAGGAACAGGCAGGTGTATTTATCAGGGAGGGGTCTGTTTGACCTGTGATCGGTGGATGCAAGTCTTAACGACTTCTGCATCTTTGAGTCCTTGAAACTTATGTGAGTTTTCAGTGTACAAAAGGAGATGTGTTAGTATTGCCATTATTTTAAAATCCTGATTTTAGAAAAATAGCTAATAGCTATCTTTAAAACAGCAGGAGTAGACTCACTTCTTTGAGTCTTAGCAAAAATTATAGTTTTAGGTTAAAAGGCATGGAATTTTTTTTGGTCCAGAGAGCTAGGTATATAGATTGGATAAAGGTGTTTTAGCATGGTGAAAGGCATCTCTAAGTCTATATCTGGAAGACAGCCAGAGAAAAGTTAAAATCCTGAACTTGTGGCTGAGTAGTAAGCAGTCAGTGCTTTATCAAATCTCTGAAATCTCAGTGCAGTAACAGCACAGAAGGAGAAAGAAATCTGAAACATTTTAAGCTTTATATCCTCAAACCTTTATATATTTTAGGATAAAATTTTTTATCCAATAGTTTATCAAGGATATGAAACACGAATAGTTATTATTGAGAGGAGTCATTGTAAAACATGTTTCTTTAGTGGAAAGCTACTAAAATCTTTTTATTCTTTAACATGAAGCCTGTGAGTAAGGGAAACCTGTTTGCTTTCCTTTAATAAGATTCTGAGTAGCTCTAACTAATTAATGAACTGATTAATGAACTAACACAGTGGTTGATTACTTTGTGGTAAAGAGCTAGTTACCTATTGTTCTCTAGCTGACAAGGCTTAAGGTTAGCTTAGCTGTCAATGTGATCAGAGACCTGAGAAGGATAAATTATAATCTAAATGGCCTATGTATCAATTAAAGTGACAGACTGGTGCATAGTCCATTACTTAGACAGTCATCCCAAGCTCCTGCGATCTCCATGGCATTGGGGGCAGAGGCAGTCTTTTGCCATCAGGCCCAGAAAATGAGAGGCTTTTCTGTGGAGGAAGAACATGGGAAAGACTGACCTCAGCTTGTCTAGGCAAAATGGGGCGATAAACTCTCCAGTGTTATCCTGGGCCATAGCAGTGGGCAAGGCATTGGGGCAGTCTTTCCCAGAGGTTAGAATCCAGGTGAAGTTCTTTGTTGTTGTGCCCATTATCTTCTTGGAGATCATAGGGGTTACTGCTAGGATCTGGGAGTCTGTCAGTCATAGTAAGCTTCAACATTTAAAGGCCATATTCAGCAGCTCTCTGACAGGTTGGAGGGACAGTATCTACCAAGCTTATCTGAATTAAACAGTCCTTCTCTGTATTTAGTATTTAGCATGACTATAAATACAGTTCTAAACATAATAAAGGTTTGATCATTTATAAGGTGACTATTAATTTATTTCTCTTAATTATCTTTAACAGTTTATAATAATTTAGTAGCTTTCGTAAGACTAGGACTTTATGTTTTATCCCTGTTAGGTTTAGGTTTAAAAGAATAATTTTAAATTGGAGATCTCCAAAATAAAACTTTTTAATCCATAAACATAGTCCATAAAGAAACTGGGAACGTTTCTGACTTTTTTAATGCTGTAAAATTCTAAACATTTTTAAAGGAAGTTTAAAATCTCTCAGTTGTGTTTTTGCAATATCAAAATAAGGTTTTTTAAAGAGTGAAGAAATAGAGCATAACCATAATTTTTAGAAGGTGAAAGCAAACTTTAACAATGTAAACAATTTAATGTCTCTATAATCAGTTTTATGTTACAAAGTTTGGCTGTCATCAAGGTACGTTGAATATGAATACATGAAGGTGCAGTTTTCATATATCATTAATCAAGCATTGTTTTAAATGCTTTTATAAACCTGGTTTTTAAGACAGGACAGAAATTACATGTGGTTGTGCTTGGTCAGACTGGTGGTGAAACCATGTTTCACCCCTAACCCCCTTTTTTGGCCTTCTTCAACCCATAACAGAGATGGCCACCAGTCTTGTGGCTGCCCTTAGTCAAGATGGCGGTGAAGCCATGACTCCATGGCTTTATTCAGTAGCTAAGATAGTGACAAGCAATGTATTGTTTGTATACTAGAAGGGAATCATGCCATATGGTTTACAATTATCTAAGCATAGATTTTTAATTATCAAACCTGAGTTATGAGTTTTAAGTTAACTTTTTGTTAACAGATATTATAGATTTTTAACCATATTCAATAATTTATAAGTCAATAATTTTTTTAGTTTTTGACCTGGTCTTTAAAGGCATGCCTGGGTCTGAAAAGGGGTAAGCCATGACCCAAGCCAGCAATAATGTATAACATCATAAGACAACATTAATATTATCTATACCCAAAAAATCATTTGAATCCCTATTATACTAGATCTGGTGACCAGAAAGCCCAGAGGTAAATTCTGAAATTCTGAGCCTAGGCAGCAGGAGAAAGGAGCAGCATTTATTGATGAATTCAAGACCAGCCATAAACAAACATGTAGTGGCCATATTCGTTCATACAAACAAAAATGACAGCAAAGCTTGCAGGCTTAGAAGTCACAGATTCATCTACATTTTGGAGTTGGAGTTGCAGCTGCACAGTGAAGCTGTTGGCTCCATCACAAATTCTACAGCTCAACTTTGCTACCAGTTAGACTCAGGTAGGAGGTGGGGCTAGGTGGCATCTGTATCCCTGTGTGTGGCTGTGCCTTACAGCCCAACTCAGAACACACAAAGATAGATCTGATACAGAAGACAAGACAAGACAATGGCATTTAGTAATTGGACTTATCTGCTTCGGAGGTCCATCAGTCCTTCTTGTACAACCAAGATGCTTGGAGCCCCATCAAAGGCAGGGCCATTCTGAGTCTTCCTGGCTCTGCCAAATCCATGTTGGGTATATCCAAAGACTCACCTTTGGCTCTCAACTTTATGGAATACACCCCAGATGGTTTCTAGGCTTTGAAATACTGTTGAAATAACCTGTGGGCTGTGGAACGCCTCCCCGTGCCCCAGACGAAAGATTTTTTTGTGCTTGTGTCTGTCTCTCTTTGTCCCAGATAGGGTACCCCATAGCCAGAATCCAGAAATCAACCAGAAGGTAGCTAAAAACAAAATGCTTGCTGTTTTTCTCCAAGTGTGGCTGTTCACCTTGGGTTCTGCAGTAGCTCACTCTCGAATATGCACCTTAGCTTTATGAACTGACCCCCGTTTTAGACTTCTCCGCCTAAGAAGAAATCACGATGATTCACCGATTGAATATTGCTGGTAGGGTGGATGGGATGACACCTGTAGCATCTAACTGACAGTCTTTTCTTTGTAATGGTGAACTAATTGCTGATGCCGAGGAATGGTGCAGTAGCAGTGTCCATAGGCGGAAGCCCTACCTTTGCTGCCACGTGTTGCTCCTTAAAGTAAATGTTACCAGGGAAGAAAAGACAGAAGTATTTCTTGTTACTGTGAATTTGTCAGCAGTGTGCCATCACTTCATAGGTGTGGATACACAAGTGGTTTGTTCACCTGTGAGTGCTTATATTTTGTGATTGTTTTTACCCCCCCCCATAAATTTTCCTTTTCTCTCTGATCAGCCTATTACCTGTTTACTTCATCTCTTTATGTAGTAGGAACAAAAGTTTGCCAGAACTAGCAAACTTAAGCATGAGTGCTTATAAGCTAAGCTAAAAACTGGTGATTAGGAACATGCTTAGAGGAATGATAGCTGGGCCCCTGAGCGCTCCATGCTGTGGCGAGTGTTTGACATGCACAGAACACTGCCACCATTCTCTGAAGCAGCTTCAGAATTCCATAGGAATTGTGTAGCAGAAGTCCGTCATGTTTCATGTTTCCAGCCTTTAGTTTGTCTTTTGTTGTGAGGGACCACCTGGGAATGAGAAAAAACAACTGTGATTCTTTGAATTGAAGCCAGGTACAGAGAGCTCTTGAAGGGTGGGGTGAACTGTTCTGAGAAACAACCAGCTGTAAACTATAGAGCAAAAGTGATCTGATTTTCAGGTATAAAAACCCTGTGCTTTGCATGTTCGGGGTCGTCTCCCGCTATTAGAGGGGCGACCCTATCGCGATAGCAATAAAACCTCTTGCTTTTGCATCGAGCTGTGGTCTGGAGAGTTCCTGGGAAGGGCGTGATCCTGAGCAGTGAGACTCCAGGTCTTACATTTTTGGTGCGTTTGGCTGGGAAACAGCATGCCCCTTCCCCAACCCTCATCAGACTGGGCTCAGAGGTCAAGCTCGGAACTAGTCTGATTTCTGGTATACCACTCTGTATCTGGGAACTGGAGGACACTCCAGATTCCATCTGGGGAGGCTAGGTCTGTGAAGGTCTTCCTCCCATCTGTAGGAGTCGGCTGCCAGGAGGCAGCCTCTCCATCTGGGGAGGCTAGGTCTGTGAGGGGTGGAGACTTGCTTGATGCTCCACAGCCTCCTCCAATAAATTCTGAATAAAAAGAAATGTGGTCAAGGATTTGGAGACCTCTCCTTATTGGCATCCAGGCTGCCTGGCACACCATGTGTTTCTAGGGTGTGCACACCTGGCTCCAGTTCTTTGCTGATGTGTCAGGTACCAGTTTAGAGGGCTTTTCCCTGCAATGCTGACCTGACATGGAAGCAGAGGCTGTTCCTTCTGCCATTTCTGCCTCTGCAGTGTTTCTAGGCTGCTTCCAAAGGCCAGCTGTCAGGACCAACTCTGGGAACTTAAAGGGAGAGGAAATCTGGAGTATTAGTGTAGTGGCTTTTATACTAGATAGTGCTTTTTAAAGAAACATTGCTTCTTAAAGGTCACTAGCCTGTAATCTGCATTTTTACAAATTGGTGGGGGATATAAGGACTTAATTTGGCTCATAGAGGAGAAAGAAAGCCACTTGTGTTTCAGGCCAGGCCCTTGCAAGGAACTCATAGTCTATCAATAGTTGCTGCAGAAGCACTGCATTTCATGCTGCTCGCTGCTTTTCATTCCTCTCAGTTCCCCCTTTCTGACAACTGGAGACTAGATAAAATTCAGCACTGTGGGAATCAAATAGAGAGCTTTTCTGAAGTCCTAATAATTCTTAAAACAGGAAGGTACTTGAAAATACTGTTTCCACACCACCAACTTCAAACCTGAAGATAAGCTTCATATGCAGCAAAGACACAGACATGAAAACGCAGTTTGAAGTGATGAGATAAAATATGGGTGAAATTTATTATTTCACAGTCTCAGGGTGAAGACCTTATAAACATGAGTTTGTGTGTGTGTGTGTGTGTGTGTGTGTGTGTGTGTGTGTATGAGTGAGTGAGTATATGAGTATAAAGCCCCAAACTATGAAAGTCAAATGACAGAGTGAGAGAAATATACACAACATAGCAAATAAAAAGAAGTAGAATAGTGAAGTGTCTTTTTGTGACTGCTTGTTTCACTTGGCATAATGTCTTCATGGGTTAAAAATTAAAATACAATTACAATGTAATTCAGCAATTCTGCCTCTAGATTCCCCAAAATTTAAAGCATCAATTTTAACAGATATTTGTACACCCAAGTTCATAGAAGCATTATTCACACTAGCAAAAAGATGAAAGCTACAAATGTCCACAGGAGGGTAAATGGATCAATAACGTAGGACATATACATATAATAGGTTATTAATTGTTCTTAAAAGGATCTTGTTTTTTCTGTGTGTGAAATAAACATAGTTGAATCTACAAAGCTTCTGAGATATCTCTGATTTTCTATTTTTCAGTTTAGAGTCAGTGAAAACCTATGCAATGAAAGTATTAATGTTGCATAATTTTTTAAGAACATGTCTTGCCTACCATCCCATCTGTCCGTTGATGAAACATAATAAGATTATATAATGAATCTAATGGCTTTTATATGAATGGCATAACATGAATCTAAGTAGACCAAGATCCTGAGTCAGTCAGTATTCTAGGTGCCAGCAACAGCAACCGTCTTAGATGAGTTAAGGCTGAGGTGGAGTTTACTGTGTTGGGCAGGTCACACTCTGGGAGAGCCTGAGAACCATGCTCAGAAACTAGATGCCCGGAAGGACCCTTAAGTCGCAGAGCTGGTGAGTGGCCACCCACTGCTGCAGTGAAGTTGACTTCTGCCATCTGAACTAGCACTGCACAGTGGGCCCTGCTGCTGTCCCTGTCCTTTTAGGAATGGAGTTCCGCAGACACCAGGCCTCTCCACTAGGTAGTGATTCAGCCATTGGGGATTAGCCCTGCTGATGATCCCACCCCTGTCCATGTGCACATATATTGGAGCGTGAGATGCTGGGGCTGGTGGTGTGTTTGGTGTTGTTTGTTTCATGGTGGCAGGTCTTCTGTAAAGTGAGAGACTCTAAAAATTAGACAGGAAATTCAGACCCTGGTGGCTAAGGTATGATAAGTGGCTCCAGTAAGTGACAATAAGCAATTATAGTGGGGATAAATTAATCATTCAACTATAGGGATGCTACTAAAAATAAGCATTGATTGAAGCAAATATTAATTGAGCCATAAAGTTTGTCCTTGACTCTTATAAGATGATATTGTAAATGGCTTGGTTTTCTCAGTTCCCTTTTCAGTTGTAATTTGTGTGCATAAATGCACGTGTTTTGTGTGTTTATTTTGTGTCCTGTAGCCTCACCAAAATAATTTATTAGGGATGTGTGTACATGAGTGTGTGTGAGTATGAATGTGTGTTTGTGTATGTGTGTGTGTGAGAGAGAGAGAGAGAGAGAGAGAGAGAGAGAGAGAGAGAGATATCGAGATCTTTGGGTTTTGTATTGTAGAATCTGTAAAAGAAGTAATTTTTCTTCTGGCTGGGATGCCTTTGTGCTGTCTTCTTTGTCAGGAGCACTTCTACAAAGCAGTATGCTAAGTAGAAATGGTAAGACTGGTACTTTGGTCCTTTTCTGGGTCTGCTGGGGAGAGGCACCAGAACAAAGTATGAATTCATTCACACTTATCTTGTGAATTCATCAGATAATGATTATTCCATTATTTGAGAACCTGTGATCCAAGATCTATAAAGTGCTATTCAGGCACACTCAGGGATATGCATTATTCTAATCAACTTGTTAATAAAGATTAACCAGGACACTACTCAAAATAATATATTAATTTAATACATTCCTACACAAATTTAATGCTATTTTTTACACAAATAAAAACACAAATCTAAAATTCTTGTAAAACTGGGAGAATAAGAAATCCCTAGTAGCTCAATACTGAGGAAGAAAAGCAGAGTTGGAGGGATCAGAATTCCTGATTTAAAATTTCATGGCTGTCTCTGACATGAACTCAGTGGCTGGCTCTTTGGTCCCTGCCCCCTGAAGGGGGAGCAGCCTTACCAGGCCACAGAGGAAGACAATGCAGCCAGTCGTGATGAGACCTGATAGGCTAGGGTCAGATGAAAGGGGAGGAGGACCTCCCTATCAGTGGACTGGGAAAGGCACATTGGAGGAGATGAGGGAGGGAGGGAAGGAGGGATTGGGAGGGAACAAGGGTGAAGATACAAAGTGAATAAATTGTAATAAACAAAAAATTATATTAAAAAAAGAAAAGATTTCATGTTAAAGCTCTAAAAATCAAACAGCCTGATACTGACAGAACATAAACATAGACCAAGGGATCCAGAAATCAACCCAAACCTGTGTGGCTGTCTAAGGGTTTCTATTGCCATGATAAACACCGTGACCAAAAATACTTGAGAGGGAAGGCTTTCTTTAATCTTACAGCCTATATGTTCATCACAAGAGTAGATAAGAAGGCAGACACTCAAGGCAGGAACCTAGAGGCAGGAGCTGATTAAGAGGCCATGGAGGGGTGCTGCCTACTGTTTTACTCGTGGCTTGTTCAGCCTGCTTCCTTAAATCACTCAGAATCACCACCCAGGAATGGAACCAACCACACTGATCTGGGCCCTTCCACATCAAACATCAATCAAGAAAATCCACCACAAGCTTTTATGTTGCCAATATAGAGAGGAGAAAGAGAGAGAGAACACATAGGCATTTTTTTTTTCAGTTGAGGCTCCCTCTTCCAAAATGACTCTAGCTTGCATTGAGTTGACATAAAACTAACCAGCACAGTGACCAACTCATCAAGGGTGCCAAGAATTTGCATTGGGAAGAATAGTTTCAGATAATACCTAGAACACTGAATATCCACATTTAGAGTATGAAATTGTACCTTTCTCAAATATGATTCACATAACTGAACTCAAAATGGATATAAGACCTGAGATCATAAAACCCATTGAGGAGATTTATGCTGAAATCTCTTTGACATTGGCTTTGGCAATATTTTTACTTTTTTAAAAATTACATTCAAAGCTTAAACTGAAGAAGCAAAACTAAATAGAAGGGGCTGTATTGAACTAAGATGCTACTGCACCACAGAGGAACAAGCAACACAACATCCAGGCAGTTATGGATTAAGAAGAGACATTTGGCTATTACAAATAAAGCTGCTACAACCATGGTTGAGCAAATGTCCTTATTGTGTACTTGAGCCTCTTTTGGATATATGCCTAGGAGTGGTATGCCTGGATCTTGAGGAAGCGCTATTCCTGGTTGTCTGAGAAAGTGCCCGATTGCTTTCCAGAGTGGTTGTACAAGTTTACATTCCCACCAGCAGTGGAGAAGGGTTCCCCTTTCTCCACAACCTCTCCAGCATGTGTTGTCCCTTGAGTTTTTCATCTTGGCCATTCTCGTGGGTGTAAGGTGAAATCTCAGGGTTGTTTTGATTTGCATTTCCCTGATGGCTAATGAGGTTGAGCATTTCTTTAAGTGTTTCTTTGCCATTCGATATTCCTCTATTGAGAATTATCTGTTTAGCTCTGTTCCCCATTTTTTAGTTGGATTACTTAGTTTGTTGCTTTTCAGCTTCTTTAGTTCTTTATATATTCTGGATATTAGCCCTTTGTCAGGTAGAGGGTTGGTGAAGATCCTTTCCCAATCTGTAGGCATTCGTTTTGTTTTGATGATGGTGTCCTTTGCTTTACAGAAGCCTTTCAGTTTCATGAGGTCCCACTTATCAATTGTTGCTCTTAGAGCCTGTGCTGTTGGTGTTTTCTTCAGGAAGTTGTCTCCTGTACCAATGAGTTCTAGGGTCTTCCCCACTTTTTCTTCTAATGGATTTAATGAAGCTGGAAACAACCGAGATGTCCCTCAACTGAAGAATGGATACAGAAATTGTGGTACATCTACAAAATGGAATACTACTAAAAAAATGAAAAACAAGGAAATCATGAAATTTGCAGGTAAATGGTGGGGACTGGAAAGGATCATCCTGAGTGAGCTATCCCAGAAACAGAAAGACACACATGGTATATACTCACTCATATAGATATATAATATAGGATAAACCTACTAAAATCTGTACACATAAAGAAACTAATCAAGAGGGAGAACTCTGGCTAAAATGCTCAATCCCCATCCAGAAAGGCAAAGAGGATGAACATCAGAAGGAGAAAACAGGAAACAAGTTAGGAACCTGCCACAGAGGGCCTCTGAAGGCTCTGCCCTGCAGACTATCAAAGCAGATGGCCAACTGTGGGGCAGAGTGCATGGAATCTTATAAATGAAGTGGGAAATAGTAAGATCCGGAGAAGACAGGAGTTCCACAAGGAGAGCAACAGAACCAAAAAATTTGAACACAGGGGTCTTTCCAGAGACTCATGCTCCAACCAAGTACCAGGCATGGAGATAACCTACAGCCCCCGCACAGATGTGGCCCATGGCAGTTCAGTGTCCAAGTGGGTTCCATAGTAAAGGGAACAGGGACTGTCTCTGACATGAACTGATTGGCCTGCTCTTTGATCACCTCCCCCTGAGTGGGGAGCAGCCTTACCAGGCCACAGAAAATGACAGTGCAGCCACTCCTGATGAGATCTGATAGACTAGGATCAGAAGGAAGGAGAGGAAGACCTCCCCTATCAGCGGACTTGGGGAGGGGCATGCGAGGAGAAGGGGGAGGGAAGGTGGGATTAGGAGGGGCGGAGGGAGAGGTTTATGGGGGGGATACAAAGTGAATAAAGTGTAATTAATAAAAATTTAAAAAAAAACTTAAAAAAGAAGAGACATTTGCACACCTACTGAGGGGTCAATAGAAAAACTTCATGTTAAAATGTCAGAACTTAGTAGCAGCAGAATGATACCTTGATTAAAATTGAGCACAGTCTTCAAATGCACATTTTCCAAAGGAGATAAAAAGATCTCAAAAGATAATGCAAGTGTGCTCAGCAACCTGAGTCCTCAGGGAAACACTGATTTACACCACTGTGAGGTGTCACTTCATACCCACAGATGGCTGCTACCAAAGTACAGGTGGTAAGCAGTGTTGGAGTAGGGGGAGAGAAGAAACCTCAGTGTGCTTGCTTTGGTGGAAAGGAACAGCAGTGCGGCCAGTAGCCATTGTGGAAACAGCATATGACGTTTCTAAGAAAATTAGAGTGGCCTTAGTAATCTCTCTTCTGGATGTATACTCCAAATATTTGAAGTCAGCATGGCAAAGACTTGTCTGCTGCTTAATGTTCATTGTCCACAGTAGCCAAGATATAGAAACAAATTTAGTGTCCATGAATAGGTAAAAGAAAACATTGTATAAACCACAAAATACTATTCAGTCTTTTAAAAGAGACCCTCTGTACAATGTTTCAATTAAATTCAGCATACCCATCTCCCAAACACTTCACACTTCTTTAAAATTTAAATTTGTTTTTACTTTATGTGTATTCCTGCAGCTATGTATGTGTACCATGTATATATCTGGTGCCTTCACAAGCAAGAAGAAGCTGTTAGAGCCCCTGGAACTGGAGTGTAACAGTAGTTGTGAATAGCCATGTGGGTGCTGTGAACCAAATCTGGCTCCTCTGTAAGAGTAGCAAATGCTCTTAAACACTGAGCCATCTTTCCAGCCCCTATCATTTCTTCCTTGTGTTAGATTTCAACAACTTTTGAGTATTTGAAATGTGTAGTTTATTATTACTTTCTATAGCCACCCTACCACACAATAGTGCCCAAAAGTATCTTGCTCATATTTACATTGACCAACCTTTCTCTCTGCTCCCCTGTCTTCCCTCCCTAGCCCCCATTTTCTGCCATTCTGTCCTCATTTTCCAGTAAATCAGCACTTTTAGTTTCAATGCAAAAGCATGTATCATATAGGAACATACTATGAAAATAGGTAAAATTAACCTATATCATTTAAGTCAGAACTATATTTTATTTAAGTGACATCAAAGACTTCAAAGGGGGTACTTAATCTGTTGGGTTTTTTTTTCTAATATGTGTCACATATGTGAGTGTTCTGTCCAAATAAGTCTCAGTCTGTATTGTTAAAAAGTAGACCAAGATATACCCAAATGTATGTTAAGTAAAAGTAGGACAAAATAAAGCAGAACAAATGAGAAAGATCATGGCATATTCCATGGCACAAGAAATATACTAAGTAAAATGGCATGCATAAGCCCCCGAGATCAATCTTCAGTACCACAAAAACAACAGCAGCTGGGGAACGTTTATTGTGCAAGCAAGAAGCTCTGAGTCCAAATCTCTAGCATCCATATAAAAGCCAGGCATGGTGGCATGTGATGAACATAAGTCCAGCATTGAGGGGCAGAGAGAGGCAGATTCCTGGAGCTTACTTGTCCCCCAAAATGATGTTTTAGGCTTAGTGAGAAATAGTGTCTGAAAACAATGAGGAGAGAGCAATAGAGGAAGAAGCCTTTCTCTGACCTCTGAATGCATGTGTGTGTGCCTGCAACACACATTTCTCTCCCATATAGGTAACTATGCATTAAGTATAAGTGACCATAAAATATAAAAAAATAAAAATGCACACAACAAAAGAATCCTACTAAATTGGGAAATTTTGAGAAACAAGATTCTCGTTGAAGGTAAAAAAGGCACTAAAAAGAGTAAACCTGTGATTTCTCCTAAAATTGTTTTGTTATTGTTATTAAAATTACACTAAAAATAATTTTGAGACAGGGTTTCTCAATGTAGCCCTGGATATCCTGAAACTTGTGTGTATCAGGTTTGGAAGCCTGCCTTTGCTTCTGGAATGCTAGAATTAAAGGCATATGCCACCATGCCCAGTTTGTTATTGCTGTTTGGAGGCAGGTTTTTAGTCTGTAGCCCAGGCTGCTCATGAACTTGAATCATCTTTTTTCTGCCTCCTGAGTTTGAGTGCTGGCATTGTAGGTGTGTATTACCAAACCGAGCTGCATTTGTTTCAGATTCACCTTTAACATGATCTCCTACTTTCCAGCCTCCACCAAGTGTCCTCGTGAGAAGGGAGACAATATATATCACAGTCAGTGAAATTGAATAGTTAGGACTTACGTATGTAATTTGTTTAAACTTATCTCTAGCTAAATGTCAAATTTTATATCTTATGGTAGTTGTGTGGTTAAAAAAATAAAGCACCAAAATTAAAGTTTATGTGACTTATATGGACATGCAGTCAGACTTTTGTATGAAGAACATTTAGTTATTTTTCTGAAACTCTACTTTTGTACACTTAAATAAGACTGTAACCTCAAAGGAGCGTTTCAATTTAATGTGGCTTTGTGAGAGAGGTGACCTTGTAGATCCCATATGGTTTCAAGGACTTGATTCCAATAGAACAGCTATAACTATATAGTCCTAGTAAAGAGCGCAGAGAGAAGGTGGGGCCCTGTTTCATAGTGCAGATAAAGATGCTAAGACAAAAGGGAATGCAACAGTTGTGACCTTGGCATTCTCGATGGGAGTTTTAGTAGAACTGCTAATCATTTAGATTCTCTGTTCTCATCTACACGCGGCTTTGTCCTTGTGTGTTAAAACAACCATGCTGTAATTTGAATCTTTCAATTTTAATCTAAAAGAATGTGTTGTCATACACTCCTGGAACATACTTTTGAAGAGAAGAATTACCTGGGAGAACAGTTTCTCTGTAATTAAGAAATGTTTCTAACTTTTTTGTGTGTCAGCTAACAGCTGAAAAGGCTTTCTACTGAAGCAAACAAACACTTTTAAATCAATGCTGGCAATTTCAGGAGGGAACTGTCCCAGCAGCTGAATGAAACAGGGCTAAACCAGTTCATTCGGTTTCTAACTGATCTTTGGGGCACTTCACCTAGGTTGCTCCTAGGTCTATTGCCACATAGAAGCTGGATCAATAGACAAAATTGAGTCTGAGCACTGGTAATTGCTGGTGGTATTTGATCTGTCTTCTGTTGCATTTCAGGACCCTCTTCTGCACAGGAATGAAACCATGTGGCAGTTTTTCAAACCACTACCCTCTCTCCCCCCACGTAGTTCTTGCTGAGTTTAGTGGATCTAGATGTTGGTGCTCTTGCTCCCTGGCTCAGTTCACCTTTTTAGTCCATCATACTTAGAGCTGATGTACTCATCAATTTGGACCATGTGATGCTTAATTTGTTTGTTAATTTTTCCAGATACAGAAACACCTAAGAAACTTGTGGGTGTGCCTGTGAGGGAGTTTCTAGAGCAGGTTGAAGTGAAAAAGACCTAAACTTAGACCGAACAGAGTTCTCCACTGGATGCTGAGGAAAAGGCAAGCTGAGCAGCCATATTCCTCTCTCTCTGATTCCTCATTTGTGGATGCAGTGTGCCTAGCTGCCTTGAGCTCCTACTGCAATGACTTCCCCATCATTATATGCTCAAATTGTGAACCCAAATGTAGCTTCTTTACTTAAGTTGCTTTTGTCAGGTATTGTGTCCCAAGGGAGGAGAAAAGTAGCTAATACAGACCTCTTCCTGGTTATCATTTCTGCCTGCCTGCCTCCCTTTCTGACTCTGTCCTGTAAAATATTAACACCTCTGTCCTTTGCTTGGAAGGTTCCCCCTCTTCCCCTCTCCTGGACCATCACTTACTTCTCTTTGGACCATCCTCCCTGACTTTCCTAAAGCTCTTGTGCCTTTGTACTTCATACATGATTTGTTATATTTGTCCTATTTTTGCCTTGTTTCACAATCATTTGTTTGTGTGGTGGGTTCAAATATGTTCTAAAAAAATATTTTCATATTCTGCCCCCTATTCTTAATGACATTCTCTGGAAATAATAGTTTTGCAAATGCCGTGAAGATGAGGTCATGCAGATTTGGGTGGTGTGCTAGCTAGGCTTATGGCAACTTGACATAAGCAAGAGTTATCTGAAAGGATGGAATCTCAATTGAGAAAGTGCCTTTGTAAGGCTGGTAGTTGAGCAATTTCTTTCCTTTTTAAAAATTTATTACAGTTTATTCACTTTGTAGCCCAACTGTAGTCCCCTCCTTTATCTCCTCCCAATCCTGCCCTCCCTCCCTCTTCTTTTCTCATGCCCTTCCCCCAGTCCACTGACAGGGGAGGTCTTCCTCCCCTTCCATCAGACCCTAGCCTATCAGGTCTCATCAGGACTGGCTGTACTGTCTTCCTCTGTGGCCTGGTAAGGCTGCTTCACCCACTCAGGGGGAGGTGATCAAAGAGCCAGCCACTGAGTTCATGTCAGAGATAGCCCCTGTTTTCTTTACTAGGGAACCCACTTGGAGACTGAGCTGCCTTGGGCTACATCTGTGCAGGGGTTCTAGGTTATCTCCATGAATGGTCCTTGGTTGGAGTATCAGTCTCAGAAAAGAGCTCTGTGCTTTTTTTTTTGGGGGGGGGGTTGGTTGCTCTCCTTGTGGAACTCTTGTCCCCTCCAAGTCTTTCATCTCCCCCTTTTTTTATAAGATTCCCTGCACTCTGCCCAAAGTTTGGCTATGAGTCTCAGCATCTGCTTCAGTACCTGAGCACTTTCTTGATTAGTAGTTGATGGGCTGAGGGGCCCAGCCCGTTGTGGGTGATATCATCTCTGGGCTGGTGGTACTGGGTTCTATAAGAACGTAGGCTGAGTAAATCATGAGGAGCAAGCCAGTAAGCAGCACCCCTCCATTGCCTTTGTATCAGCTCCTTCGTCTAGGTTCTTGCTGTGTATGAGTTCCTGTTCTGACTTCTTTTGATGATGAACAGTGCAAATAAATCCTTTCCTCCAAATAAATCCTTTCCTCCCCAACTTGCTTTGGTCATGTTGCTGCACTTCAACAATAGACACCCTAACTAAGGCAGGTAGCTCTGATCCAATGACTGGTGTCCTCAAAGAAGATGGAGGTTGTGACTCTGGACACAGAGGAGGGGAACACAGGCAGTGACTGGAGCAATGGCATGCTGGTAATACTGACTACTAAGAAGTTGTAAGGAAGTAGTTCAGCTCCAGCCTTCAGAGGTGCATGACCTGCTAAAACCTCAAGAACACACTTCCAACCTCTAGAACTAAGAGCATAAATTTCTGTTGTTTCAAGCCACTTTGTGGTGTTTGTAAGGTAAACCTAGGAAACCAATGCAGTGTTTTTATCTGATCTTTACTCTTCCATAAACTTAGTGCTAGTTCATTAAGAGTTTGGATTGTATATTATTCATTGTTGTCTCATCTTACTCATCTTTTGACCAAAGGAATAAGCTCATGGTTATTGAAGTAATTGTTCATATTGAGTAAAACTGACCCTTAATAGGCATGCAGTTTATATAGAGTACACAATCCTGTTTTTTCCCCCTAAGAACAACAACAAAACATTATGCTCATTTTAAAGAGAAGAAATATAAATCAGGATAGCCCCCTTTTATCTGACATTCAGAGATTTAACTGGGACCTACAGGTGTCTACTTCTCTTTGCATTATGGGGTTTCTACAAGGTTAAAAATCACTTAAAGTAGCTGATAAAATCTAGAGTGAAACAAGTTAGATACAAAGAACTGATGATGAAGTACAATAACTGACTGCTGCCATCACTATCCTCATCCAAATCAGTCAATCCAGTGTTAAAACACATTGGTCTTCAGAACACCTCTGGCCACAGTACCTCTCTTTAATGTTAGCACATTGAAAAAATAAAAAACAAAAACCAAACTTTTAATTGATTCTTTGTGAGTTGCCCCAGTTCCACTCATCTCCCCTTTCATTCTCCCTCCACCCTTGCAATCTCCCCACCCTGAAATAACACACAAACAACAAAGCAAAGCATAGAAAACATCTCATTGTGGAAGCTGTAGTGTGTCAGAGTATGTTCCACAGTAAACCCCTCTATCCACACATCTTCACTTGCAAATGTTTACTGCAAGTGAAGTCCTTGGTCTGGTTCAAGGTCTTTGGCTTCTGTGACAGATTGGATCCAGGACTCCTCCAGTTATCCTGTTGTTCCCTTCCACAGTCATTTTTATCCACCTACAGTTCTCCCGTGTTTCCTTGCAATTCTTTCCTAGCAGCCATGGATCTGTAGGTTTGTCTCTTTTAGAGTGTCATATAAATGAAGTCATAGTGTGTCTTTTGTGTCTGGCTCTTTCACAGTGTGTGATGTACTAAAGATTCCTCTATGTTGTACCGATCAGTGTTGCTCCATTTTATTGTTTGTTCAGCTAATAGTGTGTCACCCTATGTTTGTTTCTGTGGAAATGCTCTGCAGGTAAATTAACGCAAAGGGCATTATCTTCCCTCTCAGGGTTCATAAATCAAGCACATAATAGTAGAATATATTAAGTGCCCTGGTATGCATAGTATATTATGGGAGCCCAGAGGAGGAACTTAAATCAGGAACTGAACTCAGATTTGGAGGCTCAGAGGAAGTGATGTATGAGATAGGAAGGTGATTGATTGGACTCCACTGGGAGAGGTGGATGCAGCACATGATTTGATGGTTAAAAATTCAGGAACTCTGCAAGCTGATGGGTACAGTACACTATTGACCACTTGAAACTGTCCTAGGCAAGTGTTTACATCGTGGGTATTAAACACATCAAATGGGAATGCCTCCTGCCACATCACTGAGTCGCTGAGCATTCCAGCCAGGAGAAACAGCTGAATGCAAGACAGCATGGGGCATGTGTGTGTGTGTGTGTTTAAATCATTGTCAGTCCTGGCCCAGTTTCAATTGGTGGGTCACCCTCAGTGCAGGTAGTGTTTTTCAGCCTCATTGTAAGCTGGGTAACTTGGAGGGACAGCTAATTTTTAGATGCGTGTCAGAAATGTGAGTTTCACTTTGTTGGGTGCTTTATGATTTTGTTTTTTTATATGTAATTTTGTTCTGGACTATAGACAAGCCTCTTTAAAATAGCTTAATTATTTGAGGTCTTCCTTTTAAATTTGATTAGGTGGAACCAGAGCAGTGTTCAGTGTAGAATTATCACTATAGCGAGGCCTCTTTGCATATGGAATGCCTCACGAATCATGTCTTTTACAGTATGACTGTGAAAAGGCATTCTTCCTGTGTTGACTAAGTGCTTAACATCACTCCCTGTAGCCCATTTGGGTGTCTTTTTTTTTTTTTCTCTGCCTTTGGGAAGTTGCCCATACTTGGGTGTATTCAGTAGGCTGCAGAGTTCTTGAGGGAAGCATGCCTAAAACCCCAGAAAACTTTGGTCTGTAGGTCATTCATGGCAGGCATTCTCCTTTGTAGGTGTTACAGGAAGTCCACTGGAGATGACTACTTAGATACCGTTTATAGTCAACTGAAAGTCTTTATTCCAGCTGTCTGGGACTACACTCAGGTATTTTGGGGACCCATGTGTAGCCATGAGTGTCCAAATCATGGAGTTTTTTTGAAGGCAAAAAGCAGTATTGGAATCTTGCTTGGCAGCTGCAGAGGGAAGCTTTGCAGAAGCAGACAGTTTAACAGAAGCTAAGATAACTTAGCTGGGGCATCTTGACCTTCGGTTCCTAGAATAGAGTTAGTAATTTTTAATGGGATTCTCCATCAAGGACATCAAAGTGTAGTCAAACCTGAAATGGTCTCAGCAAAATAGTCTGCACTGTTTTATTCTGTCACATAGGCACTTGTTCCTGTGCTTTCCTTTTGTTCCTATTTCCTCTCATTGTATGGAATCTGCTGAACTTTGCAAGAAATTTTTGCCAGTCAACTTGGGGTTAATTCCCTAGTTGTCCACTTACACTGTTCCAAAGGCCTTATTTCTCTCTGTCAGGTGTTTGTTATTCTTCAGTGGGAGAATACATTTCACCCTGCGCTCAGTCTTGGCTGGAAATGGGAGTTATATTTTATCTAAAATGAACACAGTACAACTGATGAGCCTCTTTCAGCCAGTTTAAGCCAGAGGCTGGATCAGATGTACATGTTTGAAAACTCCTTGTCAAGCCATCCATGATGTCATTCACCTTTGATTCTAGCACGTGGAAGGCCGAGGCAAGGGGATCATGACTTTGAGGTTAGCCTGGGCGATGTAGCAATGGCTTGCCTCAATTTTTCTTTAATTGTTTTGCTTCTGTGGTTGAGTTGCTGAGACTCTGAGATTATGTTGGAAGTAGATAAACTAGTTAGGATACAGATGTAAAACTTCAGTTAAGAAGTAGATGTGAGTGATACTGGGCAACCAGTGATACAGAGTGAAGTGAATACAGCATTCAAACATTATTCATGAGGGAGAAAATGACAACCAAGGGAAAACAACAATAGGATAAGCTTCTAAGAGAAAATCTGTTACAATTGAAGTCTCATTTTTACATCTTTTTGTTAATTTGTTTATTACTGGGGGGCTGGATATACGCCTTTGTGTGTGTGTCATGGTCAGAGATAACTAGTGAGAATTAGTTCTCTCCTTCCACTATGTAGGTCCTGGTTACTGAACTCAGGTTAATAAAATTTGGTAGCAAGTCTTTACCAACTGAGGCAACTCACCAGCCCCTGGTGATTTTTACCAGTTCTGATTGTTAAAATGCATTTCTATTGTAGGGACCTCTAGAAATTCCCCAAAGGCAAGGCTGAAAACATAAGTACTCACGTGAAAAACCTAAGCATGGGAGGAAAGTTGAAGGAAACATACTTTAAATAAATGAAGATTCTGGGAACTTATATACTATAGACCCAGAACATACCAGATGTAGCTACAATGTTTATTACCTTTTTTATTATTATTATTTTTATAAAGGCAGGGTTTCTTTGTATAGATCTGGCTGTCCTAAAACTAGCTCCCTAGTCCACACTGGCCTTGAACTCACAGCGATCCCTGCCCTTGCCTCCTGAGTACTGGGATTAAAGGCATCTGCCACCACTGCACAGCTAGATATTACCTTTTAGTCACCCAATTTACACATTACAATTAGGATCTAAGAAAATTCAGGTTAGGAAAACTATGTGGAAAATTAGAACACTTTATAAGCAATTGAATAAACTTAAGACAGTATTTTAAACTTTTAAATCAAATGTATTTTTATTTTTAAAAACTATTGGGTAAATGGATTTCATGATGGATTGTCCTATTGTGTCTCAGACATTGTACGTACTCACCTGTCCCCTTTCTCTTCTCCCCAACTCCTGTGGGGCCTCTCCAGTCCAGATAGTCTCACATCTGCTGCTTTTCTGTGTTATGCCAACATAGTCACATGAATACACACACACACATTTATCCATGTGAAATCCAGGTTCAGCATAAGGGAAAACAGTGTGAAAAGTGTTTTTTCCCTGTTATACTCACTTATTGCTCCCTTCTTTTGTTTTGCTTTCTTTCTTCCTTTTTCTCTCTCCCAACCCATCTCCCCTTCCCTTCTTGTCTCTCACCTCCTGTAACAAGAAGGCTTATACCCGTCCGTAATCACACAACATGCTTCATAAGGGGCTGGGGGAGACAGTTGGTGAATTGCCTGCTGTGTAAACACAAGGCACCATAGCCTGTCCTTGTAGTCCCAGTGCTGGAAAAGGCAGTCCAGGACTCCCAAAGCTTGTGGGTCCTAAGTTCAGTGAGACTTTGCCTCAAAAACTAAGGTAAAGAGTGGAAGAAGTACAAAATGAATAGATTGTAAAAATAAAAAATAAATTAATTTTAAAAAGATTGGAAGAAGACACTCAAGTTTGACCTCTGTTTTCCACACATAAGCGCATACATATGCATGCATATCTTTACAACTACACACACAGGAACATGTACACATAAACATATGGCAAGAGTATAGTTAAATACTGAGAAGCTTTGATTTCCCATTAAAACTGTGATCACAGATAGAAAAGATACTGATTTTATGAAATAGTCAAATCATTTAAACATCTTTTCAAAAACGGTGTGGTGACAACACTCCTGAAACTTTAGCAGAGGCAGAAAGATTGCCACAAGTTCAGGTCCACCCTGATTTATGCAGTGAGCTTCAGGTCAGCCAGAGCTGCACAGTGAGGCCTGTTTCAAAAGCAGTAACAAACAACAAAAAATTTCGGTGAACATTAGTTAGAGCATAAATTCTGTGAGAGCAGGTCCTTGGCGCTACATTCGGCCTTGCCAGCTTCTCATCTCTTAGATGACAGGCATAATACACATTTATGTAAAAGTGTATGAATATATTGTAAGTGGGAAAGTACAGTAACATACAAAAATACTTCCCAGGATGTATTTTATTCTTGGGCATAGTAACCAGATTGGGAGACTATATGTCAGAAATATAGTGCTCAAACCTTAGCTTGATGTTGGGTTGTGAATCTTGAAGATCTTCTGTAAGGAAAGGGTATGACAGAGCTGCAACTTCTTTTGCTTTGCTTGTTGGAAGACAATCTTACCACCCTGACTACATGAGCTGTTTTCTCGTTAACCTTCAAGTGGGCTTCAGTGTCAGTTGCAATGGTTTCATTTTCTGTTGTCAGAAGAGGGCAAGTGGCCACAGCTGCTCCCCAGTCTCCTTTCTTGGAGCTGCTTAAGGGCTGTTGAAGAGCCCTTGATATCGGTGTGGTGTCTTTTTCCCATTCTTTTACAGAGGAGCCTTGTATGTGGGTGAAGCATCAGGACTGTGGCCTTCCAGTTAATTTTGGTTTGCTGCATGTTGGATTTGAGTCAGACGCTCACCAGGTGCAGCTAGAATGAGGTGGGCGCACGGATAGCATGCATCCCCAGTTCCCACAGCCCATTCCATGTCTGTTCACAGTGTGTTGCTCCTCACAGTGGTGACCGCAGCTCTTAGTTCAGGAAATATGAAATACAAAAAGAACAAACAGGAACTTTAAAAAAGAATTTAAATGAGATCATTATGCACTGCAAACAGCACTCCAAAAAGCAGACAGGCCTGAGGGACATCCTGCCTTCTAATGTAAGCAAGGCTGCTGTTTGTATAAATCCCTTCCTATATATTAAAATATTCCTAGGAGGGATTTCTCAAACTTGTTTATTCTGAACAAATAGAATATTTTTAAAGCCATATTTTTTTGGTATCTTAGGACTTGTTATAGCTCACTTAAACAACCATGCCATCACTTACTGTCTTACAGGTGTGTTGGATTGTATACAATTTACCCTTGTTCATTCAAATGCTGGTTTCTCTATCCTACTATCTGGTTTCAATCTGGACATTGCCTTGTGATACTTATTCTAAGCACCTGTCTCAAGTTTGTCTAAACATGCCACCATTTGTTCTCTGTATTGTCAATAAAACAACCAGCCAAAATGCTGAGGAATGGAGAGAATAGGGTGGGACATCCTGGTTTGGAGGGAAGAAGGAAGTGAGTGGGAAGAATAGGAGAGCAGAGATTGGCAGGAGAGGACTTTGAACCACGAGGAGAGATGAACCAGACCTAAGATATGAAGAAAAGCAAGTATAATAGGTGAAATCTGAATGGTAGAAAACTATGCAGGCTTGGAGTTTAAGATGGAGTAACTATTGCCCAGCATTGTGCTCTAGGTTAATTAAATAAATCCTAGTCTCTGTGTGGTGATTTGGGTGTACCGCTGGCTTAGGAATAACCACCCATTCATTAAAAGATATGCCAATAATAAATAATATTCAACAACACAGGTCGGTAGTACTGGCTTCAGTAGTCATCACTAAATATTTACATCTCAAAATATCTTTAGTTTCTTCTCTTCATTTTGAGAGCCATTTAAGAGCAACTGCAGTTAAGATTTTGGTCATCTTTTACTCCCACTTGTTTTCATCTGAAATCCTCAGTCCAAGAAAGTTCTGATTGCAAACATAATTCTGTATTTTATGCTTTTACATATTTAGCAAACTTTTTGAGAATGTTTTTTTTTTTTTCTTCTTATATCTCCATCTCCTACTTCGTTACTACACAGACTACTGAGAGTAATTTTTTTTTCGGTTTAGTTTTATAATTGTGCTTTCATTCACTGGCTCATTTATTTTTCCATTCCTAGATTTATGTAAACAGTTTCTAACTTTCTGCAGTGTGCCAGGCACTGCTATAGTCCCAAAAACATATGGTAGACTACAGTGCATGTAATTTGCAGGAATCATCTTGACTCCATGGGAAACAGGCTGGTACAATCACAAAGGGCAGAGTGCATGTACAATTGTAACTCCTACAAACACTGCCCAGAGGCTCTAAATGAGAACTCTGTAATAAGATGTGAAAACATAGGTATTCTTAGCAATGCATGAATGTCACCAGAGTAGGACCACTCTGGCCCGCCATGAAGGGACTTGCCTCGATACTGTGTGGCAAATTGGTGGTTATAGAAACTATAGTTTCCAGATAGTGCTTTTATGCCCTCTGATTTTTGACAGGAAGCCTAATAAAAAACGTTTTTAAAATTCAAATGACCCTGCATAACGTTTGCTCATTTAAATCACGGCTCAGTAAAGTAGTGCAAAAGCAAACAGTGCACTGAAATGAGAAAGTAAATTCAATGCTGATTTTCCTCCATGCCAGAAATCATTGAGGTCAATAGAGGGAAGAGTTAGAGAAACAGATAATTAAGACTTATACTGAGGTATGAGATGGATGAATCCAAGGAACAGTGTGAGTGTTTTAATTAGTCTACTAATTATTTTCAAAACAAAGTTCCCATGTCAACAGAGGGAGAACAATAAAAGATAAACACCCAGTGGGAATGGACAGGAATGATCTTGGAATTGTTGAGAATAATTTTATTTTACTGATTGAGATTAAGGGTACCACATAATCCAAGTGATCTCAGCACTGGAGGGGATAAGGCAGGAGGATTATGAGTACAAGGCCAGCTTAACATAAATAGACCCTGACCAAGTAACTAATAAACACACAGTCCACCATTGTTTGAATAATGTGGCTTTAGAGTTTAAAATTTTTGCTTTATAGTCTTTTTTTGCTGTACCTAAATAATATCCATTTTATGGTTTTGTTACTGGAATGGATATTGATATTCTAATGTAGAATCCTGGGTTCCATACCCAGAACCAAAAAGAAAGAATCAAACCACAACAGTAGGATTCTGAAGTGTTAAAAAAAAAAAAAACTGACTATTTTCTGAAAGGTATTTTCAAGTATTTTATAGAGTATCTGTGAGAAGTACATCACATCTGAATTCCCAAAGTATTTTATAGACCTTATATTACAGATAATAAGAATGTTAGTATTAATGACATCAAACATGAATATTAGTTGTGAACTATTAGAAGTAATTTTGGGTTGTTTTTTAATATCAACATTAATATGACATCTTCACAGTTATAATGTACTTTACCATTTGTAACTTTTGTCCTTTCATTATTCTATCACAGTTTATATTCTAGAAATACCAGACTGCTTGTAATAGCTGCATTTCCCTCCCTTCTGATTTAGGCTCTGCTTTTCATTACTTTTTCTTAGGCTTGTTTCTCTGTCATCTTTTAAATCGGGCCTCACCTTTTCTAGGAAGACTCACCTTGTAACCACTTGGGTTACATCCTCCTCTATGGCAACATGGTACCTTTGTGTGTTTGTGTCTACTGTTGTGTGGTCTGTAGTTGATTGTGTGTTCATGACCTCACTTCAGGTGGGTATTGAACAATTCAGTTCTCTTCTTTGGAGCAGCACCCTGTCATGTCTAGCTGTATGTAGTTTCGTTGAATGACTAAAGACTCCTTTACTATAATCTTTTTTCCTGCGTAGGCGCTGACATTTTTTTTGTTATGTTTGGCCATCAATTATTAGATCTGAACCTTTTGATTATTTATATGATGGTTTTTTCCAGCTAAGGTAACAAAGTTAGTATTGGTGGTATTAGGTTCAGAGTTAGTTCTGGGGTTGTCAGGTTATATATGGAATACAAATAAACTTTTAGGGTGACAAAATCACATATATGTATATATATGCATATGTCTATATACATACATAAAATTTTATTAGCATACAAAATGGGTTTATGACATTTAACTTTTACTCTTTCCTGCGTATTATGTGTGATGTGGGAGGGTTATACACATAACATGGTACATATATGGAGGTCAGAGGGCAACTTTGTGGGTCAGTTTTCTTCTTTTACTTCTAAGTAGATTCTGGATATTGAACTCAGATCATTGGGCTTACACAGCAAGCATTTTACTTTCTGAGTCATGTCATTGGCCTCATTATGATAATTTTATGCATGTAAATCATTGTAAATCATTTACATTTTATGCATGTAAATCTTGCTCTTATTTGTACCCCCTTAGTCTTCTCTTATTTCTTCTTTCCTCCTTTTGCTTCCTTGTCCCTCTGAAGTTCTTTGGATTCTCATTTATTCACTCTTCTCAGATTATTTATTCTTGTCTTGGAATATTGTGCCAGGGTTTGATATTGACTTTCCTGTAAGAGTGGTTGATCTAAAGGTTTTATCATAATGTCAGCACTGATACAGAGTCAGCACAGAAGTATTTCACCAGTAATTTGAAGGAAAATAACTGCATTCTAAATTCCAGAATGTCAGTTGCATCATCCTTCTTTCATGAAGTCTAGAGCTCTACAGTCTCTGACTCCTTGTCATCCCTCCATGTACTCTATGCAGATGAAAGCTGTTTTCTAGGTGTTGGAAAGATAGGCATATCCTATATGTAATGCTCAATGTGGACAGTTGATGCTCGTGGGCTTTGGGGGCCCCACAGCTGGTGAGAAAGCTAATTATAAGTCATGGTTGGGCAGGACAAGAGATTTTGCTTACTGCTTTTGCTTGAATAGTTTGACCTAACTTTTAAGATACTTTGATGGCTTGTATTGTCTCCATCTCTGTAACAATGATAGGTGCTTTTCTGTTTTAGGTTAAACACTGAAGGACATTCATATTTAAAATGGTAAATCTGAAAAAGCTAAAATTGATAGGGATAAAATTTTTATGCCTATAGGCTGAGCTTGGCTCTTTCCTGGATTGACGTGTGTGACCTTGTGGACTTAAGATTTACTCTGATTTTCCAAATATTGCAATGTTTCACAGATGAGGAACCTTCAGAAAGAATAAGGGCCTTTCATCTCCATAGCAACCATTGTGGATATCATTTGGCCTCCTATTCTTATGGGAGCTTTGTTAGCCTATAGCATTCATGTGTGATTTCTTAGACTCTAAATTCTGGTGGAGGGTAAGGGGTGGTGATAACAAGTGGGCAGGGATTGAGCTTCCAGTGAAGTGCTTGTCCAGAGCAAGCAAAACATGGGTTATGGGTCAAGTTCATAATTAAAAACTCAGACAAAAAGGTGGATATGGTAATTCCAAAGCCAAACAAACAAACAAAAAAATGTAGTAACTAGGAAGGATGCCGTTTGTGGGACTTTCATGAACAGATGATAGAATTGGGGCGTGAGGCTTGAACAGATCTCCACATTCACCATCTGAGTTCATGTTCCCCAAGCCTGTGCTGTCCAAAGGCACCATTTTTATCTCTGTGTTCTCTGCAGTTTGGCCTGAATGCCCAGGCTTAAGTGCTTTTGTTTGTCTGAAAGTGTTTTTGTTTCGTTAATGGGCTTGAAAGGGAAACTTAAAATGAAAGCAGTGTCTTCTGTGACAATGTAGCAGACTTTTGAAAGCCACCCATTCTGGTTCTGTAGGATTCTAGCAAGCACATTTTCCATTTTCCCTAGGGCCATATGACACTTGTTGACCAACTTTGTGAAGTCAAGGAGAGTAAGAGCACTGGACATCATAAATGCAATGATGGGCTATGTATGCCTCTGTAATTTCACTAACACTGCCATTATGGGAATATGTAGGTTCTATAAAAGTTCATATTTTTAAAAATGCTCTAGGCATTATTTCAGAAGCCCATGGTGAGTTCCAAGACAAGGAACTGTTTATTTCTTAGTTTAGGTTTTATTGCATTCAAGTGGTGTCAACATATCAAATATTAGGGTACCAGATATAAAATATTTATTGAGAATTTATTCTGTGGAACTCAGAGAATTATAGCAAAGGTAGAGAGAGCTTTATTAGTTAATAAAAGAATTAATTAATACAATCACAAATTCTGAGGCTGGCAGATCTTAGTGCCTACCCTCCAGAATATTTAACTTTTCAGATTCCCTTAGTTCTTTTTGGTTCTGTGCCAAAAATAGCATGTTGTTGAGAAAGGAAAATTCAACTGGAAAAGTATTTGTAGAGATGAAAATTTCCTTCAATACCACCACCCAGAGATATAATTGATCTTAAAATAAATATATAGTTGTCTTGGGTAATTTTGTTATATTGGAATATAATATATCATATTCATATTCTGCAAGTTGATTTTTTATATAATTGAGACAATAGTTAACTTTTGGTGTCAATACATGTAGATCTCCCTAGTTTTAAAAGGCTTTCATTTATATATTTGCTTCACAAATAACCAAACACAACACAAGCTTAACTAAACTATTGGTTTCTATTGGTGAATCTTGTCCTGGCACCATGTAGGCTTCATGCAGGCAGGTTGTACCTCCTATGCAGGTCCATGCAGGTATGTTGTACCTACTATGCAGGCCCTTGCAGGCTTATGCAGGCCTGTTGCTTCCCAGCACTGTCAGCTGTGAGATTGTGCCTGTAGTCATAACAGCATTGCAGATAGGCTTGCCATATTCACTAGTGCCAGCCTTCATTTAAGGTGGGCAGAAGAACAAGATGCTGCCTGGCCAGCCTTGCCAGGATAGAGCACTGGTGGCAGGAATGTTCTTCTATAGTTAATTTTTCATCTTCTCAAATAGAGTCGGTAAAGGCTTTTCTTCTCATCAGCACCTGGAGCTGTCAACACTTTGTGCACTGCTTAAAACACCCTCTTTGATTTATTTATTTATTCAATGTACTCATTTTTGTGTGTGGTGTAGTGTGTGTGTGTGTGTTGAAAGAGAGAAAGATTGAGAGAGGGGAAGAGAGAGATTAAGTGAGAGAGCGAGAGCAAGGAGAGCACACAAATGCGCAGAGTCCACAGGATGCTGTGTATCATGGTTCATCACTTTATTTCCTTGAGACCGGATTGCTCCACAGAACCTGGAGTTGGCTGTGTTTTCACACAGCTGTCTGGCCAGCACTAATGATCTGCCTGCCTCCATGCCTCCAGTGTTGGGGTTACAGGCGTGCAAAGCTGGGTCTGGCTATTTAGGTGGTTTCGGGTGAATCTGAATTCCTGCCCTTTTGCTTGTACAAGTTCTTTTGTCTATTGAGCATCTTCACAGCATCTTTTTGAGTATTTTCAGAGGCACCCTTAAAGTTGTTGCCCCTAGCTGTAATTATCTAGTACTTGATTCTTTACATAATTGCTTGATTTTGAGAATAACCTCTTTATTTTGGCTATAGAAGATAACCACAGTTGGCAATAGAGCAAGGACTTTCAAAACATAATAAAAATTTCTGTCTCACATGTCACCTTTTATTTGTTCACATCAACTCTGTTGCTGGAGCAGAATGACTTGCAGCTTTTAAATGGGGCTGGCTCCAAACACATAGTCCTTGGCCTTCCTCTGATAGTATGTGTGCACCACCACTGCCACCTAAACTTTTTATATAAAAGGGAGGTGGAGCCTCTCACTGTGTGCCATTGCTACCCCACTCTACCTGCTTCTTTAGCAGATTCTCTAGATCGCCCTCTTAGAAAGCATCTTTGGCTTTAGTAGGCCCGTTGTGCTGGTATTCTTATTTGCTGAGTGGGATTTGGGGCACTGTTGTTCTGCAGGCTACAGAGCAGCATCCGCCTTCTGTTTTGCTTTGGGATGTTGTGTGGGTATCCAGTTAGGATTCCCTACAATCTCTTGTAAGTCATCAAACATGCCTGGTGCTCTGAGCACCTGCCAGTTCTCCACAAGTAGAGTGGGGGTAGCACTCTTTGTGCTGGCGTGAAGTTGATCATGCTCTGGACCCACTATGTGCTGATACTCATGTCTGATGTATCAGGAGCAAACATGGTAGTGCCACCATTTTTTTATACATGTCACAGTCAGATTTAGAAGGAATCATTTTAGTAACATTTGACAAGAACTTGTGTTCTGGGGCTCACAGTTTGGAAATGCTAATATTCATTCATCTCTATGCCAGAATGAGAGGGGTTAGCAGTCAATATATAGTAGTCCTTTTCTTTTTGCAAGTTTGTTATTTGCAATTAGCCTCTGTGCTTTAACCATGAGGGCTCTTTAATTTTTTTATTAATTATTAAGTATATGTGAGTGTGTGTTTGTGGGCAAGAGGAGTGAAGAGAGGGAAAGGGGAGGGAGGGATGTGTGTGTGTGTGTGTGTGTGTGTGTGTGTGTGTGTGTATGTGTTACAGCACTCATGAGAAGAAGAAAATCTTCCACTGTGAGTTCCAGGAATGTAAGTCAGGTCAGGCCTGCACAGCAAGGGCCTTTCCCAACACTGGCCAATCCTGCTATCCCTGTGAGGGCTTTAAAAAAAGAAAACCCCCGAACATCTTTAAATTATATCATTGTGATGTTTACTGAAAGTGGTATGTTATAGATATCTCATCCTCCTCAAATTTTTCATTTCTCTGTACATGATTTTTCTGTGGGCCAGAAAGGACTTCATGAGTGTTGTTGTTCATGACGTAGTTACTTCTGTGAAATTTGTCATAGATTATGAAACCTCACCAGTATGTCAGTTTCTGTGTATCTTTCTCTGCTGTGTTTTTCCTTCTCTTTAATAGACACTGTGTATAAAGCTGTAGATAGCTTTGGGCTGTTGCTGGTGTCAGTCCCCCTCACAGGCTTTCCTTTGCCTAGGCTTGCACTCACAGTGGGCCTCTGACATAAGGTTACTCCTGTATTAGTTTTGCTCTGCTTCTGACATGCAAGACTTGGGACCCCACCTTTCAACTCTTGTGCCTCCATGGCTCTAAATTCAGTTTGTGTCTATGAGGAAGATTAGGAGACACTCCTAGTTTTACACCATCTGGGATGTTGCTTGCAGCCTCCAAGATCCCTTGTGGAGAACTGGCAAGTGCTCAGTGCAGCCCTAGGAGGCGCCTAACTCCCCTCACCTACCCATCCACACATAATGTGTCTCTTCTGTCTGGATGTCTCAGCTATGTCCTCAGAGTCCTCTAGTTTCTCGGGTAGAATTTGTCTGTGGGGGAGGGCATTTCTTCCAGTTCTCAGCAAAAAGATTGATTTACAAGTTAATCATTATTAAACTCTTGTTAATCTTTAAAATTATTGAAATATTAAAAATAGGTACAGCATGGCTTATTATTGAGCCTTCTCCTGATTATGTGTTATAATCTCTGAGGCTTTCTGATCATTCCTTTTGTATGTATAAGTTCAAAAATGACATAAATGGGGCTGTGGAAATGGCTTAGTCAGCAAAGTACCTGAGAAGCCTGAGTTTGATCTCTATAACACACTTAAAAAGACAATGCTGAGTGTGGTGATAAACACATGTAATCTTAGTTCTGGGTGGGTGACCCCTTACCTGCACTGGCCAGGCAGCCTGCCCTGCTTGGAGAGTTCCAGGAAAGAGCTAAAGCTAGTCTAAAGGAAAAGGTGGGAGGCCTGAGGAATGACGACTCTGGCTTCCACACACATGTGCACATGTGCACCCATCAACACGTGTACCCTCCCCCAACAATGCCACAACAACATTGAAAAAGCCGTCAGCCGTTGGCTAATTTTCAAACTTCTCCACCCTGATGTTTAATTATTCTATATGTTACCAGCCGTCTTTCTTCATATACAGTTCTCTTGTCCTACTTTTCTCCTGGGTTCTTTATTCTGATCGATTTGCAGAGGCTGTTTATATACTAGAAACAATAGCTCTTTGTCTGTGCTGCATATACTTCTTATTACTGTGTCATCTGTGAGTTTGGTTTGTCACAAAACTTAAAATAATTTTTATATGTTAATTCTTATGGCATTTAGTTTACACTTTTTAACTTCTGAATAATAAAAATCCAGTCTTATTTTTTTTTTTTGTTCTGCTTTCCCAAATGTCTACATCTTTGATCCATATAAGATATGTTTCGAGTATCAAAATTGAGATATAGGGACATAGTCTTAATTTACCACAGGCTAGCCTTCTGTTTTAACCTTAACAAAGACTGATTTTTTTTCACAGAGATTATGTTTTTCTGATGTCTGGATGGCCACACACCTGATCTCCTTGACTCTCTTCTGTCTTAAGAGACTAAGATCAGAAAGGAGAGGAGAACCTCCCCTATCAGTGGACTTGAGGAGGGGCATGCAGAAAGGGGAGGGAGGGTGGGATCGGGAGGGGAGGAGGGAGGGGCCTATGGGGGGATACAAAATGAATAAAGTGTAATTAATAAAAAATTAAAAAAAAGAATAACAATAAAAAGAGTAACTCTGTTTTATTCATTTGAATACATTTTTAAATCAAAAAAAGAAATTCTTCACCCTTGAAAAGGACAGATGTGGTGGCAAATGAGAGACAGAGGCAGGTGGCTCTCTGAGTTTGAAGACATCTTGGTCTGTCTACATAGTGAATTCCAGGTCAGCAAGGGTTTCATTTCATAGTAAGACTGTTTTAAAAAATAAACAAATAAACCTTACATATCTTGATTTATATATTGAAAAAATTATTTTGCTAAATCCTTTTGAGATTTGAACTGAAAACTGACTTTATAGATTTTATTCATTCATTTATTTATTTATTTATTTATTTATTTATTTATTTATTTATTTATTTATT
>NW_026585504.1:22516569-22652861 GCF_907164565.1 Psammomys obesus | reverse complement strand
ATTTATTTATTTATTTATTTATTTATTTATTTATTTATTTATTTATTGGAGGCAGAGTTTCTCTTTATAGCCTTGGCTGTCCTAAGACTGGCTTTGTATACCAGGCTTGCCTCAAACCCACAGAGATCTCCCTGCCTCTGTCTCCCTGAGTAGATTAAATTTGTAAAATAAATTAGGTAAATTTGTTTTTCTCTCTTGGTAAGAATTTTGAAATAACTTATTTTAATAAATGTTGATCCTGATTTATTTGTAGAAATTGTTTATATATTCATATTATGTTCTTCCATTTTACTTTTAACTGGATTTTGAGAGAGCTGGTTTTATTTTAAATTTTCTGAATCATTTCCTACTCATTTCTTTGGGTTTTCCTAGCACAATAGTAACAGACTATTTTCTTCAGATTATCATGGTTTCATTTTTTGTTTCTAGTATTGACAATTCATTCTTCTCTTTAATTGCACTAGCTGTGACAGTGAAATTAATATATTCAGTACACACATATACATGTATGAGCTTGCATGCAGACGTGCATTCTTTCTTTTCTTTTATTAATTTATTTTATTTTATTTTTGAGACTGTATTTCATGGTGGAAATTGGCTAGCTGGCCTAGGATTTTCTATGTAGACCAGGTTGGTCTGGACACAGAGTCCCACCTGCCTCTGAGTCCCTAGTGCTGGGATTAAAGGTGTGTATCACCATTCCCACCCAAATGTACTTATTTTATGTGGGTGTCTGTGTATGTCCTTGCTTTTGTGTTTGGGCACATATTCCATAAGGAGTGTGTGGAGGTCCGAGAACAACATTAAGAAGTCAGTTCTCTCCTTCCACATATTGGTCCTGGATATCAAATTCAGGTCATCAGGCATGGTGGCAAGTGATTGTACCTGCTGAGCCATCTAACTTACCTGAATTTACATTTTTTAGCACAGTTCTCCTGGCTTTCAGTTACTTAGGTAAGACTGGTTGATATGAATACTTCTTTAAGAAAACAAATGTGGCTTGGGGATAGGTCTGTGGTAACTGTGCTTGCCAAGCAAGCACAAAGCACTAGGTTCCAGCCCTTCACTGGACTAGAAAGCTGGTTCTTTCCCCGCCTAACTTTGTAAAGCAATTGTATTCTCGTCCTCTGTTCCTTATTTATTAATGGAGGTATTTAAAGATCTTAACTTTTTCTCTGAGAATTCTCCTCCAGTCTTCTGGGTAGATTTGTATTGGTTTATAACTCTTTCCTGTATTCCAACACTACAGTTTCATTTTTTCTGATAAAAAGAAATGTGGGTAAAAATGATATTGCACAAGCATTTACACGGTAAGCATAGACAGTCACAGTAGATGCCCGCATACATGGACACGTAAGACTTCATTGGTTTCCAGAATTTTGAAGTACCGTATTGGTTTACCAACAATGAAATGTATTGATGCTTCCCTACTTTTGGTTCTTTCTCTTGCACTTGATCTTGCCACAATGTTAAGGTGATAACTATGCATTTTAGGCTTGTGGACATGGAGGAGGGTCCTACTTTTTACTTTCATCTATCTCTTTTTAAATCTTCCTTACCACTCTGTTATTTGAAAAAAAAAGAAATTCTATGGTTATATCACCTGGAAAGTAACACACAGAGAAGTGATTCTGTGTAGGAGTTTTAAAATGCAGGTAGAAGATGAAGAGGCACATAGATCTTCAGGATAAAAAGAAGATGAGATTGAGCATTGAAGTGTGTACACGAAAACACAAAAACAGGCTGCCTGGGGACATAGAAAGTAAATGAAGTGGGGCCAAAACTTAGATCCCTGTGAAAGTTAGAGAGAAAATCTTTCTATGTAAATGAATTATTAATGCAAATTCTCAGAAGTGTATGGGTGTACAAAGTAAGCCTGTGGAAGAGCATAGAGCTTGCTGCCCAGGATCATTTTCAGTGCTTGCTTATGTTACCATCATACATCCTTGCTTGCTTGGTTCAAGAATTCAGAGTAGTATGCTATGGTTTACACAATAGTCTAATGCAGCTTTTGAGTTTGGTTTTGACATTCTGGCGATGTTTGGAGTGATAATGGAGGTTTATAACTTAACAAAGAGATAGTCTGTTACATTGTGGGTCAACCCAGAAGTGCTTCCTTCCTACTCTCATTTTTCATTTTCTGTCTTGTTGGCCTCCCAAATATAATATTAGCTTGTTTGCATACATTGAGCAGAAGAGATGGAAATAGGTATGGGTAAATGGCCATGTTTGCAGGCCTGTTCAGTTGTTCCTTAACGTGTGGAATGGTGGTTTATTGAATGAAAATGGAAATAAGTGCAGCTGTCAACAGCATTTTCTAGTGCCCAAATGTATGCCCTGGATCCAGGACTTGCAGGATTTGTGTCACTGTATTTGGGAAGGTTAGCTGTACAGAATGTCACTTGTTCTCTAAAATGGAAACTTAGAGAAACTGGGTGTCTTCTGTATAAAATTATATGTATATATATATGTATATATGTATGTATAATATGTGTATATTATATATGTGTGTATATTAAATATATATATATATATATTTCTATTTCTAGGGGACTCCTTCTCACAGTTCCGATTTGCTGAGGAGAAAGAATGGGACAGTGAAACTTCATGTCCAAAGCAGGTAAGACAAGCGTGTGTTGAATGTAGGTTGGTTTTTTTCAAGGCCAAGTCCCTGCACGGGGAACAGTTGATAAGGTTCTTCAAGCTTGAGTTTATTTGGCCATCTATGAATGTCTCATAGATTGAGTTGTGAAGTAGGAATTTCATGATTATGATTTTAAAAAACAATAGATTATTTCTTTCTTTGCCATTTCTTTCTTTCTTTCTTCTTTTTTTTTTTTTTTCTGGTTCTTTTTGCCAAACTAACTTCCCCCCTCCCCACATTCCTTCCTTAACCTTGTACCTTTATTATCCTTCACTTAGGATAAATGTACAAAAATAAAAACAGGTATCATAGAAGGCCTTCAGTCAGTCCTTAAACCACAATGCTGTGTTCATTCTCTCTTTTTTAGCCACGGTCATTGCTGTGTTCATGAGTAAGGAATGGATCAGGCTCTGAATCCCACTCCATCCCCACCCCAAGGATCAATAAGAAAGAATTTCACTGTTTCCCAGCCTGACCTAGAACTCATGGTCCTCCTAGGACCTGTATGGGTCTATGAGAGTTCATATCCAACATTGATGAGGATGGTATTTGCATCTGTATTAGGTCATTACGATGACCTTCTAAGTGTTTTGCTTCCCTGAGGTCACCAGGACACCTCCAGGATAGCTAATAAGATAGGATAATCAGTCACCGACTTAGCTGTGGATGTAGCAGGCCTGTTGGTTTGAGACAACAGTTCATGAATATAACTTCATTCCTGGGTAGAAAGGGTCAAAGGAAGCTTTTACTGCTACCACCATGCTGAGCTGAGCACAGCTGGCTGTAGTGAGGAAGTTGCTGTTTTCTGAGTTGAAAAGAAGCAGAGCTAACCCCCCAGCTCCTATGGGGGTGCCTGGAAACCACATGCCACCATCTACTCACATTCTCTCTCTTCTGCCTAGGACCTTGGTCTGAGTTTAGGGAAGTTTCTGGTCATATTTTATTAAAATGCTAGTTTTCTCCCAGTTTGGAGGTTACAATGTCAGCATGATGTGATGGGGTTCACTGCCCAAAGTGTGGCTCAGAGCAAACAAGCTGTGTACTGTTTGGTATAGAGACATTAAAGCTCATTGTGATTTATGATCAGACTTCAAGACACAAGTAACTCCAGTGACTGGCTTTTTATAGTTACCTTATCTTCTCTCTAGAATTCAGCACTCTACGTGGATAGTGAGTCACTGGTTCGAGCCCTTCAGCAGCTGCCTCTCGCAGTCCGGCTTAATGTCGCTTCAGAGTTGATCCAGGTAAATACAGAATCTGCCTGCTGGCTTGGTTAGGGCAGGGGAAGGGCCAGAGGGAAGAATGTAGCCTGCAGGGTGTCTCAGCCTGAGCTTTTCTCACGAGCTGAGCCCTTGTATTGAGGTACTGTCTTATAGAATTTAAAGGAAAACAAAACAGATGTTTGAAGTTATTCTGTTATGTTTTACATATGATACATTTTAACGGATCAAAAGTAACATAGTTGAATGCAAAAAAGACTATATAAAGTCTAGCTATTGACACAGAATATTCAGGTATCTGGCTCTGAGTTGGCACTAGGGACAAGAAGTGAGCAGGTGGATGTGGTTTCTCCTTCCCTGAGTTCAATCTACTGGAAAAGATTGATACTAATCAGTTTAGTGAAGTAATTATACAGCTGCATGGAAATGATAAATAATGTGAATTACAGCATGCCACGAGAGCTTATAATAACGAACCTGACGTATCATGGTGTGGCTAGGACCAGCTTTCCTAAGGAAACAACGGGTAAGCTGAGACCTGAGGTCTAAAAACACTTGAACTGCAATCAAAGATGACAACCACCCAGGCAGATTAGCATTAATGAAAATAATTGGTAAATACTGTGCTGGTGGAATAGAAAGCAGGCCACGGCTTTAGAGTGTAGCTCTGTCTATGTGTGCTATTGTGCAAAGGCAGAGTAGGGAAGCCATGTCAAGGAAGCTACCACCTCAGTCCAGGTGAGAGAAACTAGGTCAAACTCGGTACTGATGGTGGAGGTGACTAAGATTGGACTTCTGTAAGAAGTGTTTCAAGGTGACAGTACTAGGATGTAGAAGTTATGTATGTTGGCAGTTTGGAAAGAACAGCTGAGGAAGGAGTGTACATTGACACACACACTCACAGCCTTAGTCTTTAAGTCTGTTCTCAACTGTATGTGTAACTGTGCTATCAGCATCTGCATCAAGAGTCAGAATATTTCCAGTTCCTGAGACCATCACACACACTTCGGATCCCCATCTGCCTTCAAGACAGCATTACCCTGGCTTCTATTCCTATATTTACCTGGTTTTGAATTTTCTATAAATTTTACCAAATAGTCTGGTTTTCTTCACATTCTATATTCAAATAATATTGAGTTATTTTCTTGTTGGCAAATGATCCTGCCCCTTCATGTGCCTGCATCCAAGTACAGTGAACAGTCTACTTGGCTAATTTCTTCTTAGTAACTTTTACAAATAGGTGGTCATTCTTTGTTACAGAATTAAATATCAATTCAAATAGACATGTGGTATCTTTCTGGGCAGGGGATAGGAAGATGTGGGCTTTTAATCTCACCTCTGAGCTAGTTAGCACATGATACAGGGGAGTAGAATGTGGTCACAGCCCTATGATGCTTCCACCAAATTCCTCATTCACTGTGGGTAGATCAGGAAGAGTGCTGGGATAGGGCTCAAATAAAAGACACCTTGTGGGCTGTCTGGGTTGAGTTTCCTACAACAGGGTTGTATGGCTTCCTTAACTTTCCATGCTTAAATTGACACAAGGACTCTACTAAAGTCCAACCTCATGCGTCTTTTTCAGACCACAGTTCCTTTAGAACTTCCACAGGTGAAACCAAAGAGAAACAGTGATGGCAAGGAGCCAGGCATGCAGCTAAGGGGACCCATCTCCGAGCTCAGATCTGCTGCTGGTGGTTGTTCCAGGTCTCTGGGCAGAGACAGTTTAAAACCCAGCCCTCTAGAGGGTTTGCAGAAAGCTGCCTCCCCACCACAGTCAGTCGCAGACCATCTAGAAGAAGAACTGGACATGTTGCTGCATTTAGATGCGCCTGTGAAAGAGGAAGACAGTATCTCTCCAGAACAGACATCTCAGGGCCAGGAACCGACATCTCAGGGCCAGGAACCAGAAAGAGATGGGCATGTGGCCCAGGAGGAAACAGGTATGGCCTTCATTTCATTTCCCATCCATCTTCTCAGGTCTGGTGTTTCTGCGGTAAACGCCCTACCCCATCCCTATGCATACCCCTCTGTGTCTGACATTGATCCAGCCATATCCCAGGCATCTCTTCCCAGGGCAAATCACAGCTTCTCCCAACCTGACCTTTCTGACAGTTTCTCTTACTCAATATCCGAGACTTCCAAAGTAGCTATCAGCTTGGTCGCAGGGTTAACGTTAGAGCTGCAAATTGAACTTCTATAAAAGCCTTTCTGTAGAGGACCTTTTAATCGACTGAATAGGCTAGGAAACTTAACTCTTCATAATTCTCAGTATTTTGACTTGTTTTTTAAAGCAAAAGAATGTTTTTTTTTATCCTGTGAATATTTTGTGATCTGGTAGTTCATCTTAGGACAAGGTAACTTTCATATCATATTCAGTAACCAAGAGTCACTATGATGTTTCAACATTGCCTCAAAAGGAAAAGGACACTGAGCTACGCTGTTGGCCTTCGTGTTAAAACAAACCCCACAAAACTAGTGAGCAGAGAAATTCATCTTCAGTATAAACAGGAGAGCAAACTTGTAGCTTTGCTTATTTTGTTTAGATACTATTGATTGTATCTTAGGGGTACCAATAATGAGAATTTCTTGCTTGTTACATAGAAAGTAATTTGTGTTGAACTGTATCCTCAAAGATACTCCAAGGAAGCCTTAACCTCAGCATTGGGACTGATGTGAGGTGGCTAATGTTGCTTTTATTTCCATAGTTCCTGAAAAAACATCTATGACTGGAGAGAAAAATATGGAACCTGAGCAGCCAAGCACATCCAAAACTGTCACTGAGGAAGATCTGGAAGACTGGCTGGACAGCATGATCTCCTGAAAAGGGGGATCAAGCGGGGGAAAGTGCCTGAAGCAAATGTTGGTTGCCTTCTAAGTAAGGATGGGCTAGTTTACCAGATACCCCATGCTAACATGTACTGTTACGCTTTCCATGGCCAACACCTACCTCTGTGTTTGATGGCATCTGAATACATGTATGAGGCTTGTTTAGGGCTTTGTTTCTGTTGTAATCTGGCTTAGTCATCTAATAGATTTTCTTAAGGACAGGGGATGTCACAGCTACATTTTCAGCCTCCTTCCTGTCAACACTGACAGCACAACAGGTGCTTATTAAGGTGATATACAGAAGCAACAAGAGATGCAGTTGGTCAAAATAAACATCCTCTAGTCTATGACTTTTCCTTTCTTCATGAAGCTCATGGGCTACTTGTTTCATGTCCCTGACCCGAAGGCCAGGTGGCTGTAGAATAGCTGGAAGTGGTACATGACAGGAGGCAAACCATGAACTGGCACATGTTACTTTATTGCAGTGGGCACTTGATTTTATTGGAGGAGATTGACCTAAAACATGGCAGCTCCACTACTTACACAGGACTATAAAGCATCACTCAAGTTTGGTATAAGACAGATTTTTCTGAAATTTCAGTACAGTGTCTTTCTTCAAATAACAGCAGCCAACAAGCTGTCACTGAAGAAATTATGTGAATAATCTTCAAGTGCAGTTTCATAAAGTAAGACAGAAGATCAGCACAGCTGTTTAATGGAGTTGTCCTTCTGGAACACAAACATAAAAAACTTGCATAGCTATATCTAAAGAGATTTTTAAGGCACTTAATCGATATTTCAGTTTCGACAAAGTGTTTGTTTTCTATTTCCTTAGCTGCTTAAAGCTTTTCAGGCCGATTCTGGATACAGTCACTAGCAAGTACCATGGAAAAATTAGATCTCATGAGTTGAACCTAGTTTTGTGTAGTTCTGCCCATCAGTCCTTGACGGGGTCCTCTTGCATGACATTCAAGACTTCACATTTCTCTGAACCCTCCCAATAAACTAGTTGCTTTTAGAACTGAGAACTCTGCGAGCAGTCAGGTGGAGTCCTTGACACTTTGCCATCGTTGTGTGTCCATTGGGCACAAAAGCCAAACTGGTTTCCAAATACAGTTTTTGTTTGTGTGTGTGTTTTGTTAAAGAAGGGTTCTGTGGCATTAGATGGTGGCTCGTCTTAACCTCAGGTTTACCCGAGCTGATCTTCATATTGCTTACGAAAGCAGTCTCCAGCTGGGAAGAAGTCCCAACACCTTTCCTGGTACATCTTCCACACGTAGGATTCCTGAAACAGTGTAAACAAAGAGTACTTTGTGTTGAAACCACAATAAGCTAAACCCCAGGGTTTTGGTGTGACTGTTGTCCTGTGTGATTTCCTTTAGGCATGTTCTCACTCTATCCCCAGCCTGCTTGGTTTTGTGAACAAGAAATCACTTCTTCCCATCATGATTGAAGGGGAGGTGAAAAACCTATTCTCTGTCCCTTCTAGCCATACTCAGTCCTGTGCCAAATGTAATGGGGGGACTCAAGAAGAATGGACAGTTGAAGGGACATTTCATGCTACCTGAAACCCGATCTAGAATCCAACTGTTTGAGCTATAAAATTTTCCTATCGATTGATGTTTGAATTTTAAGTAACTAGGCTTTTCTTCCTTTGTTCTCCACCCTTTTTAGTCAGAGAATTACTTGACACAGCTACTCACTCATCCTCACTCCCCTCCCCTCCACATTTCTGTTGTCACCCACATGCAGGGCCGTTCTTTCTTATGCTGTCTCTCCCACTGTCTTAATCTCCTGCTATGTTTCAGCCACCCACTTCATTTCTCATTGTCTTTTTCTCTCTACTGTCCTCCCACCTCCTGCTATTCTATAGAAAAGCAGTAAACACAATGGCTTGAAAAATGTCACTGTTTGTCGGGAAGGATTACTAGGAGAACTTGGGAAAGATACTGAAATCATCATAGAATTCGCACTTCTTATCAAGTAACAAAAAAGGTGATGGAAAAAAATGCATCTAAGAGACTAATAGCTTTAGGTATCCCTTAGTATTCTACTCAGTTTCAAGACTTGGTAAAAGGAAGACCCAACACAAACCTATGTAGATATTAGTTAAAAGCAGTTTGTTTCTCACCTGACCCGTGTGTTCCGTTTCATCCTTGTTAATCAAATACATCAAAAAGAATCTGGGAAAAGAACAAATGGGAGAAAGGTAGAGAGGTTTTTTTTTTTTTTTTTTTTAGTAAAAAAAATAGCTTGGCATGTGGGACTCCCCTTTAATCCTAGCACTCAGGAGGCAGAGGCTGGCGAACCTCTGAGTTTGACACTAGCCTGGTCTACAGAACAAGTTCTAGGAAAGCCAGGGTTTTATATAGAGAGAAAGAACAAAACTAAAACCAAACAAAAAAAATTAGTTATATATATGTACCCAGCAGAGCATCAGATCTCCTGGGACTAAAGTTAGAGGCAGTTGTGAGGTGCCTGTGTGAGTGCTGGGAACTGAACCTGGGTCCTCTGCAAACAGCGAAGCCATCTCTCCAGCCCAAGCATCTTCTTGCCCAAACTAGGTAACATTGTCTGCTAAGATAAATTGGAAGCAGAGTTTGAAAACTAAGATGCCTTTAAGAACCAGGAAAACATTTCTAAGAATGATGGATGCTAATAAGGGGAGAGCCTTCTTAACCCTCAAAAGTTTATCATTTAAAAAGATAAAAAGCTGACCCCTTTACCATAAAATTATCAGTAAGCCAGTTTACCATGTAATGAAAATTAGATTTGAAATCACACGTCAAAGATGAGTCGTGGGAAATGTGGACAGTATTTACTTTGAGGTCACACCCATCTTTCAGATGCATCGCTTTGTTTTTCATTGTGGAAAACTGGGAAAAGGCAGTGTGGTTTCATTTGCACTAAACGATCTGTATCAAAGATTTGAGTCTGTCTGTGACACACAAGTGTCCCAGGGTTCTGCACTCTCAGTTCATATTATACAACTTCAGAGACAGTTTCTAGAAGAACCAGTCTCATGTTCTTTAGGAAAGGAAAATGTGATACTGGTAAAAGGAAGAGGAAGTTGAGAGTATCATGCATGGTGGCAGAGCCTGAGCCCCAAACCTTTGGTTCTCACAGGGTAGTACTCTTTCATCTTAGGTCCTGGCACACAGAAACAGCTCTAACTACAACAGCTTCTTCCCTTCCCTCTACCAAGATTGAGAATTTATTTTCACCATACTGAAGATGTGGGTCAGGGAAATATTCTCCTCCTGGCACATTTAACTGGCAGGTGACCACATAGAATGTTCCAGGGTATCATGGAAGAGAATCCCAACCTAGATAACTAACAACTAGTCTGTCATTCCCTGGTGCTGTCTGCCATAAGGCTGTGGGTTCAACTTTTGTATCTTTACCAAGAACCCTTTTAATGAGAAATGACCATGATACTTAAGAAACTAGGGAAAGGATGTTAGTTACTAAAAAAGAAACTCAACACCAGCTTTCCCAACACTCAGCCTGTTCTAAAGAGAAAAATACAGGAAGAGCAAGGTTAGAGGAGCAGAATATTTTCCTCCTTGAAAATCATACTCTGGAGTTTGAATAACCAGGTCAGATAATTGATACACCCCATAAGCGGCAATGAATAGATAACTTGAGTGAATGCTTTGCTTTGCCCTAGGAAAGTGAAGCATCCATTTATTATTTGTTAGGGTCAGACATTACTAGCATTAAAACATTGCCCCAGAACATCCCACTTTCATAGAATTTAATGGAAGCTGTGGAGCAGACAGAATGTCTGAGAGCTGGCCACAGTTTGTCTGACTGCCCCTCCTTGATACAGCCCAATCTTGTGATGTGGTGGGGAGAGAAAGCCTTTTAGTAAGGTGTTCACAGAGGACAGAAAGGGAAAAGGTGAAGATGGTGCACCTGGAGAGTAGCTGGTGGTAAAAAGTGGACATTCTTGAGGATGTAAAGGTGAATTGCTGGAGATGTGAGCTGTTGAGGAATGAGACCTAGGCATGGGACAGTTCACAGTTGTTTCCAACACATCATAGAGAGACTGATACCAGCTCATATAGGCACCTGCAGATTCTTTACTGATCGTATCTACCTCTTCCAAACCGAAAGGGAGAAATAACATGAGCAGACTAAACTTTGTGACACAGTTGTTTTGTTTTGCCTTAAAGACAACATCTTTAACCAAAAATACTTACAGGTAATTGGCTAAATTGTGCTCTTGCAGCGTATGTGTTTCAAAGCCGTGAGGGGTTGTGTCAAAGTAGTCATTGCCAATGCCACATATGAAGCATTTAGTCTATTAAAAAAAAAAAATGAAAAGCAGAAAAGGCATTAGTAGGCATACCAGTAGAGGAAGCAGGGAGAATGCTGACAGTTGAATTGGGGACATGGAAAATACTTTTCTGTTTAATGCTTTGGGCCACTATTTTACTCACGGTCTCACTTTTCTAGCTGAAGAAACTGTTCCCTCCCTCCAGTAATGAGAAAAGAGGCAGCAGGCATGGGAGGGCATAGCACCGGGTATTAGCGCCCAGGGCTGGTATTAGCGCCCTTGGTGCAGAGGAATCGAGAGTACAGGCATGGTAAGCAAACACTTCAGTAGTTTTGCTTAGGGAGGACCCTGATTAATCTGTTTATGGTTTGAGGAACCTGTTTGGGGTTGAAATAAGCAGAAAGATCAGTACCTCCATGTCTTCTCGTACTTGTTCCTGCTGGTCTCTCAGCTCTCCAAATGCATCAATAATGAGACCTGGAATTTTAAATACAGGTTCATCTGCACCGTGGTCTTAAGGGAGAAGTGGCAGAGGCCATTCTAACTTGTCAAAAAAGTGAATTATCAAGCTGAGCTAGTCAGTTAAAGCAAAATTAAAGGCAGAAAGAGCTGTGCTTTCAAGGGCCTGGTCCTGGCTAACCAGTTCTCACTCTGCCTCCTGGACTTCAGTGCAGACAGCTGTTTGCCCTTAACTCTCATATCTGATGCCTCAGATATCCATTGATGTGTACCAGGGTCTTCCCTCATTGTCTTTGCTTTTGAGCTCTCAACACTTAAATATCAGTACCTCATTTCAGCATGACTCAAACTAAATTCATCATCATCTTTCCTCCTTCAGCTCCTAGTAAGCTGTTGACTAAAATATCAGTACCTTTCTCTGTACTCTAAAAGACAGTAAGACCGGGAGGGGACAGGAGCTCCAAAAGGAGACCAACAGAGCCAAAAACCTGAGCCCTGGAGGCCCTGCAGAGACCGATACCCTAACCAAGGACAACCCATAGAGAGGACCTAAAACCCCAGCTCAGATGTAGCCCATAGACTCAGTCTTCAAATGGGTTCCCTAATAAGGGGAGTAGGGGCTGTCTCTGACCTGAACTCGGTGGCTGGCTCTTTGATCACCTCCCGCTGGGGCGGGGGAGGTGCAGCCTTGCCAGGCCACAGAGGAAGACAATGCAGCCGGCCTTGATGAGACCTGATAGGCTAGGGTCAGATAGTATGGAAGGAGGACCTCCCCTATCAGTGGACTAGGGGAGGAGCATAGGGGGAAAGACGGAGGGAGGGTAGGATAGGGAGGAGCTAAGGGAGGGGCACACAGCCGGCTACAAACTGAATAGACTGTAATAAATGATAATTTTTTAAAAAAAGACAATAAGGTGACATATTTTTACAGCTCCTTCATCTCCTGCTTCCCCACCTCAGTGCCTGGGAGAACAAAGAGGATAAGGCAAGCCACAGGAGACATCTAGGAAGGGATGAAGACATTATTTAGAGAGCGGAGCACTCTGGGCATGCTCTCAAGTTTCTTGGAATTGTCTGGGTGGCTCTTTGGCTCTGTATATAGAGACAGCAAGTGCTCAATGAGGTGTTAAATTGGCAGGTTAGATGGGCTACAAAAAACTTCTTTATAAAACAAACACTTGAAGGATGTAGAGAAGCAAAACAAACTGGATTTTCTCAATCCAGATCCTACATAATGGTTGACAACCATACCTTGAATGATGGCCAGCAAGATGACAATGACAAAGAAGAAGAAGGTAATATCAAAGACGATGCGATACATTTCATAAGGGTCACCAGCAGGGTCTTCAATTTCATCACCAATGCCGCCACCTGCCCTCACTCCCACATACATGTGGAAGAGGTAGCACTAGGGAAGATGGTAGTGGCAGTTCAGGTGAAAGTGCACGGCTCTCCAGGAGCATCTTCATTTTGTGCACTAAAGATCTAAGCATGACAGTCCTAAACTGGGAACAGGGGTCTTCACTGATGCTGGCCTCTCCTGTCCTCTGCACCCCGTGTGCTGCCTACCAGGATGGAAAGAGTCTTCCATTTTTGAAAACCTGCTTTGAATTGTGTTACATATAATAAAAGGCTGTTAAAGCCCAATGAGTATGGCATATGTCAGCTCTCAGCATTGCCTTGTTGAACTGTAACAGTGCCAGCCTGAGTTCTAGGCTCTTTCTACTTCTCCTTTATTCCATGTCTATTTGCCAGGGTTGAGCATCTCTAACAAGAAATTAGAATGTTTTAAAACATAAACTGAACAAATGCCATGATACCTCACGTCAAAAAACCAAAACAAAAAACTGACCTTATATAATGGGTCATAGTCAAAATACTAACATTCTAAATACACTATGAAAAATTACTTTCAGACTTTGGGTGTAAAATATGTAGGGAACAGATGAATTTTATGTTTAGGTTTTGGTCGTAATTTTAAAACAGTATATATGGAGATATCTTCCAACAGGAAGAACTTCTGGTCCCAAGAATTTTAGATAAGGACGATTCACCACACTCAACCTGCTACTGCCTTTTTTTTTTTTTTTTTTTTCATATGTGTCTGTACTCTGAGCACTGCTTCATCCGGACAGGCACCATCATCTTTTACCTCACCAGAGGGCTTAGGTTCAGAAAAAGGGCAAATCCAGAGCAAGGAGCAGCCTGAAGCCAGGGGCCAGTTACACTGGTGATCTGATGACTGGAATTGCTGTCTTGTGAGGGTCCTTGTCCCAAGACAGCACAAGGGGAGTTTTAGCCAACAAGCATTACCTGTTTATAGAGAAATGCTGCTCACAGACTTATACCTAGCATGTCTTTCCCTGAAATTAGGACATGATAACCCCTAGAAGATGCTGCTGCTGTGTCTACAGAGTTTGTTAGCCCCAGCTGTGCCATTAATCCCTCTAGGGCCTAATAGGGACCCCCACACATCTGGCACATACCCCCTATCCTCTGTGCCATGTTCTTCAGCCTTTGGTATCTATTTTGAAAGGAGCTCAGTAGATAGCTGAAATGAGAGTCTGATCCTTGGAACTTCATTCCCAGTTTTCAGAAAAGAAAACAAGATTTACTGCCATGAAATTTAGATGTGCTCACTCACGGCCCATCTAATCTTCATCCCAAAGTGAGAGAAGTGCTGGTACCCGTTAGCTTCCACAGAATGAAGATACCCACTCCCATCACCTCTATCTTCCCCATGACACTTCCCTCTTTTGGACAAATGGCATCTAGTCTCTCTATTCTGCTCAAATGCCACAGCTGTTTGTCCTGCCAGCACCCCTGTGGCTCTTCTCTTCCAAAGAGGCTCTGTGACCATGGCTGGTAGATGCTCACCGTCATCATGTCATCACACTTCATATCCGGCTCGTCGTCATCTTCGCTTTTGTTGTAGAACTTGCGGAAGAAGTTGAAAGCCACCACAGTATAGAGGTAGACAACCACAGCCAGGAGGCCAACAGTCAGAACCAGCTGAGGGCGAGAGGACAGATGTAGAGGAGTGGAATTTCAACCCTGGCAGGCTCATGGGACCTCAGTAGTAAGGGAGACAGTGATGTGCTTTGACTATGGATAGAGAACAGGCTGGCCACAGATGACTAGGCTTATCAGGGAAAAAGAGTTCATGGGTGGAGTGTTCAGGGCTGAATTGTGTCCTCCCTGTAATTTAAGTGTGGAATCCTAAGCACTAGTACCTCAGGATGTGACTATTTGGAGACAGTGTTTAGAGAAGTTAAGTTATAACGAGACTGTTATTAGTTCAAGTGTTTGGCCAAGAAAGAAGCTTTACACACTATGACAAATTTCTTCCTGACATATGCCAGCATACTACCTTTTTTTTTTTTTTCTTTTCTGTACATTCTGTTCCAAGTCATATAAACCCAATACCTGTTTGCCATTGTGAGTTACAGATGATAGGATTGTCCTCAAGGTCTTAAAGCCCATTGCAATATCCAACAGATGAGCAGCAAAGAAGAAGTTGTTGTAGTGGCCCAGAACAGACATGGTTGTGTACCAGGCAAGGTAAAGAAAAGACTGTAGAAATGGAAAAAAAATGGCAACTTTTCAGGCACTGATTATATGGATGGGCTCATTAAACTGCCTTTCCTTCATTTGGGGGAACAATATGAAGAAAAGAGGGCATAGGTACTGGGGTGCTGTAAGTTGTCTCAAAGTTTTCCAGTGGAGATCAATTCATGTTACACAAGGTACCCTCAGCACTTTTCAGGCTTGTAACCCATGATTACCCATGGAGGCTGTGCAAGAAAGTCAGGGCTTACTTATTCCTGCAGCATCCAATGAGATCCCTAACTTGGGGCACAAGATCTTGTTTTTTCTGGTACTATACTTACGTTGTCAGTGAAAACCACCCCCAGCTTCCAAATATGGTACTTCATGTCGATGGAACTTAGCCTAAAGAGGGACAATAATTTCATAACTTAATAAATACCAATGGTAGTTAAGTGTGTAATAAAGGGAAAATATCCTCAGGTTAATAACATAAACACAGCTTTAACTTTTTTCAAGTTATATGGCTTTCCCTAAGATAAAGAATGGTTTGAATCATGCACCCAGAAACTTTAATCTTTGAGCTCTTTGGGGCATAAGAATTGACTGGCCATGAAATCCTTTAAGGCAGTTCTTTCCCAATTTGTAAAATAAAATAAAATAAAATAAAATAAAATAAAATAAAAATTCTTTGCCACATGGACTTGAACTCCTCAGATATGTACCATGACACCAGAGATGCTGCCTCTACTTTGGTCTCTTCTACTGGGCTAAAGTCAAGGGCATTTTTGTCCAAACCCAAAAGTTCAGCGATGCGCTCTGCTCCATAGAGATCTCCATACTTGTTGATCACCTAGAGCAGAAAAATGAGAGGGTGAGCTGTGGCTACACACCACCACACAACTGTTCTCTAGCCTGAGGTCTTTGGAGCTTTGTTACTCTCTGAGATACCTGACAGGAAAAGGAAAAAGTAACCCCTAGAGGAAACTAAAGAGATAATGCCAGTTAGGTGGAAACTTCTTTTTAAGCTGGTGTCTACATGGAGGGAAAAAAAAAAGCCTAATATGAAGAAAGCAGCACAGATTATGTGCAGGTGCCAATGGCAGATGGGTATAAAAGCCAAGTGGAATGCCCACATATGCAAACTCTTCTGCTACTGAGTCTCCTCCAGACACCATCCATAAGCCTGACATCACATTTACTCATATGAAGAGCGCAGGTAGCTTACCCCTCCCCAACCCAGACAAGGCATACCTTTCTCTTCACAAACTTGTCCCAGTAGTTATTAGGAAAAGATCTGAAATGAAGATGAAAAGGAAAGGTTAATTAGCTTCAAGGCAAACACATCAAGAAACTTTCCCGTCTGAATGTTTGGATCTGTGATCTCTTGGATTTCTGTCACGCTCACTAAAGAATTCAAGACCTGACTGTAGTTCAGAGTCATCCCAGGGCTCTGTACAGTTTCTCTGCTTCATACCACCTCTGAGACCCTTGGAAAGCCACTGTGCAGTCTCTATGTCAGAAGGATGGTTAAGAACAAGGAGTCATGACGACAGACTAGCAAGAAACATATGTTCTTGGTTTATTTGTTTGTTTTGAAAACGCATTCTGCTTTGCATAGTCCTTACTTCCCTACCCTGGTGTCACATTCTTGGACAAGTCTCTACCACAGGCTCACTGAGTCACCTCTGCTGGGCCTTCAAGGGCAAAAATACAGCTGTTTCTTGACCCTTCCTTGGATCCCAATAGAAAGCAGAAACTTAAGCCAGGAGGAAATGAATGTGTGCTTCCCATTCCAGTGCCTGGGGACGGGGAGCAGGGTGGGTTGTCCTGAGATATATAGAAAAGCATTCTTACATCACAGTTTTCCAGCCCGAAGGTGCTTTGGTTAACTAACACAGAGACTTCACGGACCCCATGATTCTCTACTCCTCATCACCATATCCTCCTGTGGTACCTGCTTCCTTCAGGATTTAGATTCCTTTCTTCTAGAGGTGGCATCTTGTTCCATGACATCCAGCCTCCCCAGAGACATGTTTCTCTGCCTGGAATTTTTTTGTAGTTCTATTCCAAGTTTTTTTTTTTTTTTCCTTCTCATTAAAATAAAGAGGGGGAAAAAAAACCCAAACAAAAAACTGCCATACTTGGGAATGTTGGCAAAAATGTTTAAAATGTGTTGTTTTTAGCTAGAATGAGCAGACCCTTCCTGGGAGGATTTCCCATAGGGCAGCCACTGGAGCAGAACCAGCCCTTGATGTGTGAATTCCTACTGTTTTCCTTAGTTTGCGTCATTCTTTGTGGCTTTGGGTCACGCAGCAGTCTCCTGTTATATGTAGACCACCAGTTCATGATAAGAAATTGAAGATTTGCTTCCATCCAAAAGGGTTGGCAGTCTTGAGGGTAAAAAGTTTTCTCACAGGTTTGTTTTGGTTGCTGCTAAAATTGTTTAGTTATCTTAATCATCTATTTCCAATTAAAAATAAATCTTGGCATTGTAGAATGAAATGCTAATAGATGTATTTTTAAGACAAAAATTATTTTTACATATTGCTACTTGATTTTTTTATGTATGACATTTAAAATCCACAAGAATAAAAAACAAGCCAATTTCCTCTCCCACCTTGGTTTCTTTCCCTTCCCTCCCCTGTTTTGTTCTTCTCTTTTTTTTTAGGTAGGGTTTCAGCCATTGTGTAGCCCTGGCTATCATCAAACTCACTACATAGACAAGGCTAGTTCAAACTTAAAGTGTATTAAACTGTGTTTGCCTCTCAGTTTTTCTCTTAACCCAGCTGTCATACAAATGATTTTTGAGGTTATTTTATATTTGTTTATAAAGCTTTACAACACAATAACTGAGTAGTTATTACTCTTTAACCCTCTAAGCTAATCTGGTTTCCTCCCAGCATACATCCCAGAGATACTTGCACTCTGTAGCTTTTCATGATCCAGCTTCTCTCCTGATGTCACCTGGACCTCTCTCTTCAGTGAATCTCCTACTTCCTCTTCTAACTCCTCCTTCCCTGGCTGACAGGAAGTCCTGTTCTCTCCCTTGCTCAGTGATTGGCAGTAAGCTGCCTTATTGGCATATCAGGGGACAATTGGGGAGCAATGTTTATACAACATTGAGACAGAAGATTCTCAGAACAAGGATTACAACCAGCTATGAGGGGTACAGAAATCAGGATTTGAATTATACAATAGCCTTATACTTGCAAAAATGATACTCATTTCTGCTTCTAAGTGTTGGGAGTCCTGAGTAGACTACTCAACAATAAATGCTAAAGGGCTCTCTGGAAGACTATTTCATGGTCATGACCTTATCTTGGTCTCAGAATTTTGAGTGTCTACAGTCAATTTTGCATGTCTACATTAGGACTAAGGTCAAGAAGTTCCTTGAAGGTAGAACATAGATTTTTACTTGGTTACGTTCTTTAAAATCTGGCCTACAGAACAGACTTGCAGGGAAAAAAAGTACATAGAGAATATGCTGAAATCCTTAGCTTCTTTAGTTATTGGGGAATGTAAATGAGGTGTCATTGCACCTCTACCAGATCACCAAAATTACCTGACACTAACAAATGCTGGCAAACAGGTAGAAAAGGAGACACTCTCTCTATAGCCACTGTTTAAAATATATACTGGAACAAGCATTTTCTAAATCCCACCTTTGAGCAAATTCCCTTCGAAGGGAAGACAGAGCTCTTTCACTTGTGCACAGATCGAAGGGTTTTATGGTAGTGCTGTTTGTAATAGCAGGGACTAGAACCATCTGAAATATATGCAGTCAGGGCAATGGATCAATAGTTTCTTGTATATGGAAAATGTTACAGTTTGGAGGACAACTTGTCAACACAGGTGACTTCTCACCAAGGATCAGAAACAAAAAATGATGATGAATGAAAGATTTTCTGCCAGTATAACTTACATAGTATGACAATTCCATGTGAACTGAGTTCAGAATATTTAAAATCAAGTAATATGTTTGGAACAAGGCACAGGCTAAAATGTAAGTTAAAGCAAGACAATGAGTCCATAAGCAATAGCACTAATAACTAATTAAGAATTAATGTCATTAACCGCTAATGAATATCAGGGAATATGTTAGTTGGGGTTGGGCAAACACGATGGTGATATACAGACTATCATGAGGTTGGGAGGATTACACAGGGCTTTCAAGCTTGCAACAGTATTGTAGTTTTAATCTCTCTGGTATGTTACTCTCTATTAAAACACACCCACATATTTTATAGGTCAGTGTGTATGTGTGTGTGTGTGTACTTCACAATATAAAAACAGGAAAATTCAGAGTGGGTAATAGACACCAAGATTCAGTAATTCTATGTAACACAGTAGGACAAATACTAGCCTACAACAAATAGTTATCAATTCAGAATAACTAGAGAAAATGTAAAGGTGTTTAGTACCAGAAGTGATAATATTTGAGTACATGGAAATGCCAATTACCCTGATTTGATAATATGCATTGCATACATGTGCTGAATTACAGCACTTTCTCTATAAAATAAGCAAGTATTGCATTATGTGTCATTTAAATTTTAATTTATTACTAAATTTTAAGGAAAAAAAGGCACCTATGCACGATATGTGGCTGAGAAAGGCTAATGACAGAATCGCCCCATCCCATGATGCCTTTGCTGTCAGGAAAAGTCAGCTTTTACAAGAGTTGCTGTACTTTTCTGTGGATTTTCCTGCTCACAAATAAGAAGCACTGGCTAATCTCTTGGACCACTGTAGTGCATTGGTCTCAGTGTCTTGGGTAAGTGCTAGAAACAGAACTGCCCTTTTTACTAGTGTTTTCACACTGTATCACATTGTCCCAGACTCACATGCTCTGGATGATCACACAGAACACTTCTTGAAGTATTAAATTATTTGATGTTATTCAAAATGTCTGTAATTTAATGGCAGAAGATGAGAAAAATATACTTAAACTGCCTTTGTTGTTTGTCCTTATTTGAGGAGATGGGCAGGATTCTGCAGGCAGGGACAAAAGGATGTTTTTTTATTGCTCATATTATTTTCACCCAGAGCCTTCCCTTCCTAGAGGCTGGTTAGTTTGCTTGCTCCTTTATAAACCTGCCTCTCAGTTTTCTTAATCATCTTTGACTAGGAAGTAATTTATTCTCCTGGAATCAGGATCCTATCTAATACGTGTACCTTAACTGGAACAACTTAGAGTTTTAACACAGTTGCCTTTGCTTATGTATTCACTCCTATTTCTCTCACTACAATAATTTATTTTGCCACTTTCATAATTGTAAATGTATTAGTATTAGAGCATGCCGTTTGCCCATGGTGATCGCACAGACACAGTTGCTCTTACAGGCTTGGAGTAAGGGGCACTTACGGTGTGTTGATCACCAAACGGTCCCACTGCCCCTTAATGTCATCTTCAGATGGCTGCTCGGTGATATACAAACCATCAAACTCCAGCTTCCTGGCAATTTCCTTCTCCCTTTTGAATACCACCAAAGGTACCTACAGATGAAAAGACATGCACTACCTAAAGGTTATGTCTAATGCACCTTCTCCCAGGATCCGTCACAACCAACCTTCCCGTGTAAATGCAGTAACCCTTTATATTGGGATTTGATATATATTTTAACATATATTAAATAGACACATGTATGTCTGAGCACCATTTTCATGGCCCAGTGCTCACGGAGGCCAGAAGAGAACATCAGATCTCCTGAAACTAGAGTTACAGGTGGTTGTGAGATGCCATGTGGGTGCTGGGACCCAAACCCAGGTTCTCTGGAAGAGCAGCAAGTATTCTTAGCCGATGAGCTTTGTCTTCAGCCCTATACTGGGATTTTTAATGTAACTAGTTATACAGTCAATGCTAAATCTCATTTTTTGGCCGATACACCTACCCCTCTAAAAGTTGAGCTGATCTGAGCCACTCTTTAAGATTAAACAGTTGACACAGTAAGACACGGAAGAGTCCTGAAAAGACTATGTTTATATGCATTCCAGGCCCGAGTGAGTTTTGTCTACTAGGATTCCCAAGGTTAGAACTGAAGCAAGAAATAGAAAGGACAATGAGCTATTCTAGAACAGATCGGTGAGCCATAGGAATGAGTGGAAGTTTCCCAACGGTCAGCAGTGGCGAGGGTCATATTCATGTTGTGGCCTAAATGTTAGTGCATGAAATGTGTTTCCATAGTTACAGTGATGTAGTTCAGAGGATTATGTGCATACTTGTTACGTACTGATGTTTTCTTCTTTCCATAAAGAGATGTGGGGTGGCAGCAAACGTGCTTTTTTTCTGCTACTACTCCCAGTCATTTTCTTACACAGAAGACCTGCTTTATTTGTGGGGGACACATTCCAAGGTACCCAGGGAATACCTGGAAACATGGATAGAACCAAACATACATGCACTTTCCTTTTCCTTAGTTATACGTGGATTTGATGGCCTTCTTCATCTTAGCTGCCTCTTGCACACTGTGGCTTTAACTTTTGGAGGCTGACGTGTGTGGAACCAGCTCATATTTCTTTTTTCTTCTCCACAACTTCACAGACAGAAGATGCTCTTACAGTAGATCTCAGCAATCTCATCTGGTTTTTTTTCTTTCCTTATTAAGAATTGTTACACCTTCACTTACACACATTATGGCTTCTCTTTGTCATTGCAGAACTCCCAGTGGCAGTATTCTTGCACTTTGCTGCCATTATTAGGTAAAAGAAAAATTACTTGAATATGAACAATATGATAGCTCACCAATCCATGTGATGACTAAATGCTTGTCCTCTAGGTGGGCAGGTGGGTGGAGTCTATAGTGTGAATACATTGGACAAAGGGGTGATTCTTGTTCCAAATAGGACAGAATAGGATGGTGTTTGATTTCATCCTACTACTTAAAATGAAATCTAATTTAACACTGATATATGTTCAGGGGATGGTGTGAGTATGGTACATAATCGTAACCTTTTTTTTTTTTTAATGGGCCCCAACTGTGTAGTTCAATCTGGTCTGGTCATTATGTCGTCCAGGATGGCTGCAAACTCACGGCAGTCCTCCTGCTTCATCCTCTCAGGTGCTACCATTGCGGGTAACATCCACTCACCTTAGTCTAGATATGGAGGCATGGCTATTGTGGTGGTTAGTCTTCACTGCCAGCTCTAGATTCACATAGGGAAACACTGTCTGTGAGGGCATCCCTAGAGAGGCTTAGCTGAGGAGAAAAGGTCTGCCCTGATTACAGTGGAAACATCCTGTCGGCTGGGACGTGGGACTCAATTAAAAGACGTAAAAGCCAGCAGAGCTGCAGCATTCCCCCTGCCTCTTGATACTTGATCTGAGGAGGCAGCCCCACACTCCTGCCACCACCAGAGCTGCTCCCACTGCCAAGCCTTCCCTGTCATGATGGACTAAGTCCTAAAACCGAGAACCGAATAAATGCTTCCTCTCTGAAATTACATATGACATCTGTTTTGCAACAGCATGGGGAACATGAACCAATCAAGTTAATACAACCAGAGGTCAACACAAACAGGGATGAAGTTGAGGTCCAATCATCTTAGCTCATGGGATAGACTTAGAGAGGCCAGAGAATGCTGCTGAAATCCTAGGAGAAGTCAGAATAGCTTGATCAACTCTAGCAAAATAAATAAATAGATAGACAAGTAAATAAATATTATAAATTATAAATGGGTGTCTCATTTATTTAGGATGCCTTAACTGGTAACATGCTTTGGGCTATCGTCTCCAAACTAGGTTTTCATATTTTTCCTCAAAGGTCATTATATTCACATCGGTTGTTATTTCTTAGACAAAAGGACAAGAATAATTTGTAAAAGTTACTTCTCTCCCTCTTTCCCCTCTGAAAACAGCAGCCAACACTGAAGCCCAATGACAGGAAGGTGGAGAATGGGCTGATATTAGGTGTAACAGGCCATGAGGAATCAGTAGCTGCTGCTAGCTCCTGGGCAGCAAAGTAGAACTGAGACCCCTGCAATCTGCTCGGGAGACTCGAGAAAACAATGTGATCACCGACATGTAGTCCACCACTGACATCTGGGACTCCAGACATTCTTCTCTGTCCTTCAAGAAGTTTGTAGGCCTTTCACGGTTTTAATACACAGTATCTTCTGCAGGTCGCCAGCATATCTGCACCTCATCCCGCAAGCTCTTGGATTTCAGATCCAGAAAAGGCAAACATACTTCTGGGTCTACTGTTGCCCTTGCTCTGAGTATTTTTGTACATATGAGCTTATTTGTTTCCCTGGAGTGTCGGGTGTAACTACAGCACTCATTTTTCCATCGCAGGAACAGCACTGAGGAGGTTCCATGGCACACGGCCATGAGTTCCACCCAGACAGCCTGGCTCCCAGGTGCTTTACTAGTTACTGTGGCAGGCTCGGGACAGCAAGACCGCACATGTTCTCTCTAGAAGGGGAGATGGGGTTCTCGCACAGTGCCATTTCACCAGGAGAAGAAAGGAGCACAAACTTAGGAGTAAATTTCTCGGACTCTTTCCGAGAAGAAGGTAACTTAGTGTACACTTGAGGATCCTTCCTACATAAATAAATTAAAAGGGAAAACATAATGGAAATAAAGTATTTATTAAATAGCGAAGTAATAGTAAACCTTGATTGTCAACTTGATAAGACTTAGCATCACCCAGGAGACACCCCTGGGCCTGTCTGTGAGGGCGTTTCCAGAGAGGTTTAACTGATGAGAAAAGATACATCCTAAAATGTACCATCCCTCGGTGTTCAGGTTCTGAACTGACTTAAAAGGAGAAAGTAAGTAGATCACCGGCATTCTCTACTTTCTGTGACTGTTAGGCAACCAGCTACCTTATCTTCCCGCTACCACAGCTAGACTGCCTCTCACTGCCGTACCTTCCCCGCCATGGTGGGCTGTAACCGTAAACTACGATCCAAAATAAGACAAGTGTAAACAACAAGAAAAGTAACTTACACAGTCATGGTCTAGAAACAGAAATGAGCACAGAACATTGAATGACTGGAGATTGATGTACCTGTAGTAGTGTCTGAAGATGGCCCAAAAGAATGATACTTCCTGGTTCTTGACTTGAGCAACCTTAAAATGCAACTGTGAATCTGAGCTATCATGTGACTTGCTTTAACCAACAGAATGTGGTGGAAATGACACTGACAATGTAGTCATTCCAGGGCTGTTTCTTAAAAGGGCTAGCAGCTTCCACTTCTGTGATCCTTTGAAAAATCCTAAGTCCACCCTACTGCAGAGATTACACAGAGATCATGTGGAGAGGAGACACTCTGTGTTTACATGGAGAAAGGAGGAGATGGACTCCCACTGCTCCTGCTGAGACCCAGCGCCAGGCTCAGGAACACCCCCCTGTCTTTGCCATTTTTACCTACTTGAGCTCATAAAAGACTGCAGACATATCCCTTTGACATGGAGCAGAGGAATGACTGGTTGTGTCCCATAAGTCCACAGAATCAGAGAGAGAAAAAAATGTTGGTTCTTCAAACCGAGTTTGGAGTAGCTTATTATGCAGATAACTGAAACAGGAGCACATCATTGAGATCCATCTCAGGTCTCAAATGGTTATAACCTGTGGGAAAGGTGCTTTTATGAAACCTGAACAGCAACTCGGAGATCACAAGAAGCTCTTCTGCCTAATTTCATTTGTCCCTTAACCTGATGACTCAGATACTAGGAGGTGCCTGAAGTGCTTCTCCTATAGCAAGAATGAGCTCTGTCTATAGCTCACTTCACAAGTCCTCATTTGTAAGCCTCAAGTTGGTAATTGAGATCCTGCAGTCGTGAGCAGCTTCTGGGTGACAGCACTCACCATGTCCCACCAGCCTTATTCTTCCAGCATCTTAGAGCTCAAAGAGCTGGTGGGACTAAAAATGACACTTCTTCCTCAAGGAATCAGAAAAAAATTAGAGTGACAGATGGCTAGAATGCTCACCTTCAGGCAATAATAGCCCACCACACAGACCAGAGAGATGACAGTGTGGACAATGGCCAGGGCACGCAGTGTTGGTGCCATATACCCGGTGCTCTCCTGAAGAACAAAGAACACCATCGCTTCTTCCTCATCATCATCATTAAAGGAGTTCCACAAGTTTGCAACGTCCTCTGTCTCTTCCTCCAAAGGTTCTTCGGTGACCTGGCCCAAGACACACACCCATAACCATCAGAAGGAGCCTCAGTCACAGCTCTTCACAGAGTTTATATTATTGTAAGCTCTGTCACAGATTTTATATTATTAATACATGCAAATGCTACCAACCCAACGTTACCTGCTGAGTAAATGGGGCCATAAATTACTAATGAGAATCCCCAGCGTTTCTAATAGTTGCAAAAGAGAACTAGGCAGAGACTCTGAAACTAGGTAGAGACAAAGTCTATCTCTTGAAAGAAAGCAGAAGATAACAAAGCAAAAACCATTAAACTATAGGCCTTTTACTATCTGTGTTGCAATCTTATGGCGAGAGAGAAGGCATCAACAGGTCCATGTGGAGCACAGCACCATTCATACACATTCCATATTTTCCATTCTTTCTCTTATCTCTCATGGCTTCCTTTTGTGTTCCTACAAATGACTCTCAGTTCTACACTTATCAGCATTATATGTTGTAGCTTCAAGTGCCTGATGGCTGTCTCCACCTAGGATGGCTAAAGTTCCTTCAACTTTAGTATGTTTTAAACCAAGCTGCACACACCTTACTATAGATTACCACTTTTCATCTACGGGCAACAGAAGTCAGTAGTTTGTCAAATTGAAGGTTGATGTAGAGAAAATACTGTTTTGTAACAAATTGGATTGCTACTTTTTGTTTGTTTGTTTTGGATTGCTACTTTTAATCAAGAACCAGCAGAATTTTTTTTTTTTTAAAGTAGACTATGTCAAGAATCTAGGACAGGTCTTTAATGTGTTAACAACCATTTACATGCTGGCATCATTCAAGACCTACTCACCCGTGTTGAAAATCTTCAATTATGGTGAGGGGAACCTCTGTTCCTAACGCTTATTAATTCTTCTTCCACAATGGTTCCTCATATGTATTAACAGTGATGGGTCCTATTCTTAGCTTATTCCTCAAGGAAAGAACTGTGTTCATTGTTTATTTCAAAGTGCCTTACAGTTCCTATCATGGCATCTAGCATATGGGGCATGTTCAACATTTGGAGATTAAATCAAATCGGAATCCAAACTATTGAAACAGCCCCATAATTTGCTTCTCTCATCAAGCATTCTCCACATTTCTCCCATTGCTAAACATTGCACTTTTTTTTTAGAGGTCAGTATCTTTAAAAGTTTTGGGACATTAAATTTTTGCTCCAATTAAGAGTAAACATTTGGTTATAGTTTTTCCCCATGTATGGCATGTTTAGTCTGTTGTATATTTAGTAAATAACCCATCAGTGGAGTATCACCTTATAGAAAAGCAGGATGAAGTTGATAGCGAAGGCTACAAACAGAGCAAGGAACCTCAGGTTGTAGAAATTCCTGGCCAGGTAGTGCTGAAAAGGAAAGGATAGGCAGAAGTAGAAGAGCCATGGGGAGGAAGGAGAACGCCCCTTTCTGGCACTGAAAGATGTGCCCTGGGCAGATGTTTACAGAGTTATCTATGCTTCCATCTCCATTCTTCTAGGGAAGTGCTGGCCTTGATAGCCCAGGCATGAACTGTAGAGGGGAACCAGAAATTCTGATTATTTAAAAAGTGGTTGAAGAGAATGTCCAAAGAAACCTTACCTTGGATCGTGTCCCAGTAAGCCAGATCTCTCAACATGCTAGCAGCAGAGGGTCAAGCACTTCCCTTTTCACAATGCAGCCAGTATGTGGCCCAGAGTTCTTATTCACTTCTGAATCACAGCCCCAGAAACCGCCTTCACCCTCTGTTCAGAGTGCACCATTTTCCTCACTGCCATTTTTCCCTAGAAAACTCAGCACTCGGGGGATGAACCTGCAGCTGCTAGGGAGAATTCAGCACTGCCTAGGGGCCTTACTGATGGTGCCAGCTAAAGTATAGTCCTGGCTGAGCATCAGGTGAGCCTCAGGGGGCAATTTATTAGGAAAAAGAACAACAACATTGCATACTATAGTGAGGTTTGCTTGAACCTACAGTAACAACATTGAGAGAGGAGATAGTTGAGCAACATAACCTAATACAGGAAACTTTTTTCTTCTTCCCAATTGATTGAACTACTAAAATTTTGGATCAGGATCAGCTGAGTCTCCACATAAATCTGCTTGGCAGTGGTGTCCAGGTAACCCTCCCCACCAATATCCTTCAACACAGGAGAAACAGGAAAATTAACAGAAGAGGGAAAGAATGGGAATAAGGAAGTGGAGGCAGCATGTCTAAGGGAAAGGGCCGGGGAGCTCACCAGTAATTTGGTCTGATAGATTTCCAGCCCTTTGAAGAAATTGGCCATGAAGGCCTCTGGCTTCTCAGCCTTCTGACCGCGCCGTCGACTCCTCTTTACTGTCACCTCTGCCCACAGGTACTCTGCTTGCCCCTCCTCCTTGATCTTGTCTTCCTTTTCTCTGTATTCCATGCTGCAGGGGTGAAATACCATATCAGCATGGAGGAGAAGGGCCAGGCCCGGTTTGGTCCTTATCAACCCACTCCCTGGGCATGCAATTTATATTCAATGAGTAGTGACCATTTCGACGACCCAGCGCACACACTGCTTAGGATATGAGTTTGTACTGTTTCGGAATTAGACTTGTCAACTCTTTTTATTCTCCTTGCAAACAAATGTTCTTTCCTTAATAAGTAAGCCTTCTTAGGGTTAGCAATAGTACCTACTCCTATCAACGTGGACAGGAATTAAACGTGGTGTCTAAAAGACCTAAGCATAGCCCTGCCATACAATAGGTGTTTACTCAATACCACAGAAGGTCCACTACCAATGTTACATGAAGTTGCTAGATATAGATGGCTGATAACGTGTCCAGGCAATGAAACCCCGATGTCCTATTGGAATAATAAAGATAATAAGTATATTATATAACTGAGGTAAAAAAAAAAGTATACCTAGGTCTTAGAATACCTGTTCTCTGCACTAATAGAAATCAGGTCTTCTATTTACCATAGTTATAGAATGGCAGCTGCTGTCAAGCACTATTTACCCCAGAGAGCAGAGTAGCCCAAACAACCAGGAACTTACTCGGCCTTTTCAGATTCAGCTTTTCCTTCTGCTTCATGCACTGCTTTAATCTCTGCTGCCTAGATAAAAACAAACAAACAAACAAACAAACAAACAAACAGTGACCAGTCAAGGGTTCCTCCGAGAAATGAGTCCATGTATCCTATGCACCCCTCCCCCAGTCCCAGCTTCTCTCAGGACTGCAGGATGTCAAGTATCTTGCTGTCCATCAAGCCTGCTGCTCCAGAGAGATGCCAAGACATACCACAAACCTGAAACTTCAGTTGCCCTCAACTCAAGCAGGAAACTCATACTCAAATCCTCTAGGGAAGTAAGATGGAGGTAGGGCCACAGCTGCTGGGGAGAATTTATGTCTAATTCTGCACGTCTAATCTGCAGTCTTCCTCTCTCCAACAAGCTTCCTGCCTGTCTCCGACCCTCTTGTCACTTTCCTGGTCCCTCTGGCTGATAGCCACTGCACTCAGACTAAAACCAAGCTCCCCAGCGAGCCTATCCTGTAAGGTCTCGGCTTTCTTTACATCTTCAGTCTCATGTAGTACTACTTGACTTATTGTTTTTATGTTCAAACATTCCAACCTTTCCTCTTATAGAAAGTAGTCTGAATCTTTCTGTTCAGTAGGGACTTTGGGTAGTCTTACCCTCGGCCTAGATCATGAGACCCTGACTTTCCACATGCCTGCCATTCTTTAGAATTTGGTTCAGACCATATCTTTTCATGAGCCTTTCTGGCTGCCTTGTTTATAGCAGATGATATCAAGAATTACATAATCTGTTCAGAGGACCTAGATGATGGCACCATGTCCCTTTTAACCCATTAGTTGTTAACCTGAACAAACATCACAAATGGTAATTATTTTGTTTTCTTGTTATCTTTTTCCACTAGAGGCTAAGTTCAACTAAAGCAAAAATATTGCTTTCCTTGTTAACCAGAACACAGTCTGGTGCGGGCAGTACCTGAATCAGTTTCTATCCTTTTTCACATGGTTCTGTGTCATTTGCCTATCCAGGAGGAATGTAGTGAGAACACCTGTGCTGCTGCCTCCCTCTGGCTCTCCACACCTCTGCTCTGCCTTTCCCTTTCCTAATACTTAGCCTGCTTCTTACTTGTACCTACTTGCCCAGTGTCTATCTTTTCTATAAAATTACAAGGACAAAGGCATTCTCCATTCTCACTCAGTTCTCAGGCCCCAGAATAGTGCCATATGCTTGTTAATGTTTCCATAGGTGATACTGGAATTAATGAGTGGATGTGGTCTTTGTCTGCAACCTCACGTCATCCTTTGATGCTAAAGTGGCATCATGAGTTGGATATTGCAAGAAAAGGGAACATGCAGAACGTCTCATGGCCAATGGCCTCTAAGTTACTTTTGTCTTATCTATTTGATCTAGTTGACTGACTCAAATCCTGAAAAACGTTCCAGGCATGACTTGCTGACATAATAGGCTGTCAACAAATAGTAGCAATTGTCATCATTAATATCACATGAAAGCGTTGCTAGGTATTAGTGCGTAGTAACTTTCCCAGCTAATGAAACTCTGATCTATCGGGATAATAAAGTTAATAAAAGAAATCAAACTTATCTACTATAGATCTTCAGTGATCTACATCAGATCTACATCAGAGCTTACAGGATATGTAGAAATATTGCCTCATAAAATATCTCCTCATGAATTACACTTGGTTTTCTCTGCTTTCTCAGAATCGGCCTTTGCATCATGAACACTAATCTAATAAAAGTCTGAAGCAGGTGAAGGTGTCATATCATCATGTTCAAACTCTATAGTATAGACTAGAAGTCAGTGCTCTTGGTGACTAAACACTGAAACACCAATCTAGGTCTCAATTTCCCCATATTGGCCAATCTGGAATGTCAGAATAATCCTATCAGAATCATTGTTAATGTGGTGTTATTACCTGTACAAACCATGACAGTACTGACTTCAAGATACATTTACAGTCTTTTGGGGTTAAGGACAACAGATGGGAATTGTGCTTACCTGTGCTTTCCTTTTCTTCCGTACAGTACTCTCTAATGTCGGGGGTTCATCTTTGCCAATAATTTCAGAGAGGTCACCTAATCCCACCTCAGGCCCTTGCTTTAAGCTGCCTTCTCTTTTTGAGTGTATTCCAAAGAGGTCTGACATAATGTCTGTATCTCCTACGTCACCCTTTACAAAGTGGACCAGCTCAGTGGTGACACCTGGCTCAGTCATTTCTGCCCTGTCAGTTTCCATTGCATCATCATGGATCCCAAACTGGGTGGGGTCAGGCATGTCACCTAGAATCTTGGTCACTCTGATGTTCTTTGCTCCTTCTACAAGGCCCCCTCCAAACACTGTGTTCCAGAGGATCTGAAAGATTCCTCCCAAGATAGTGAAGAGCAGCTGGAAGAGGCCCACAAACAGCATCCAGAAGAAAGAGAAGAACACCTTCACCAGCTCTTTTGCACTCATCTTTTTCACGTTCCTGTACTGTTTTCTGAGGTTCTTCAGGGTTGCCCTCTTCAGAAAGTTGGTGACATTTCTCTTTGCTGAGGCGCAGGCCATGGCAAATGCAGAGGCAGACTCGAAAGACTTGTCTTCCTCCTCCTCCCCTTCAATTTCTATCGCATAAGCAGAATCTTCACCCTCCTCCTCTTCCTCTTCTGGCCGGTCAGTTGAGTCAGATTCTGAGATCTGAGATGCCAACTGCATCTCAAAGATTGTGTCCTCACAGAAGTTCACAAACAGCTCCATCTTCTCTTGCTCCCCGCCTTCATTGACAACATCAAAGATGAACTGTCGCTTTGATTCCTTCACTTGAGGCTTTTCCCACTGAGTTCGACTGGATTCACTGATCTCAAAATACACACGCTCAATTTTCTTGGCCCCACCCATGATCTCAATTCGACCCAGGTATGGTTCAAAGTAATTTAGCACACTTTCTGCTGGGTCCAACAGACACTTTAGACGAGAATCATTGGGCATGTGTTCAGAGAGATTTGTCAGTAACACTGCCACGTTGAACCCTATATCTTTGGCCGGCTCATGGAACCGCTCTACAAAATCCACATAATTAAACATGTCGTTCTCATCAGCCTCTGTACACGAAAGGAGAAAGTCAATCTCTGACTGTGTGTATTGCTTTAGACCTTCCATAGCCTTCTGGAATTCTTTTCTGGAGATGATCCCTTTACCATCTGGGTCATATTCTTTGAAGGTGTCTGAGCTGGTTAAGTCTTTAAGTTTCAAGAACATGTCAAAGAATTTCAAGATCATCTCTACATTAGTAGACGACTCAACCAGTGTGTCAACCATCTGCTTTCCAATAGTCCCATTTACCACGTTTCCTGTGAGGCAGGTTCAAAAAGACATACAAGTTACATAAATGAACCCAGGCTATCATATAGCTAGATAGATATATTTAGAAGGCTTATGTGCCAAATTGGTCAGTTCATTTCTGACCATAATGATTTTAAAATAGGAGAATAGCAAGCCACAACAAATATCCCATCAGGAGCCAAGGGAGAAGAAATCAGGGCGAGAGGGAAATGGCCACATCATGGCCTTGTTTCTGCCCTGAGGTCTACAAAAGTTTCCACTGTCAAATCTCTGGGAATATGTATGGATACATGTCATCCCTTTGATCCTCTTTGACCTGGGAGAGTGCCCAATTGGATGGCTGGGCATACACACTGGCAGCCAGGTGTGTCGAAAAGCAATGGGGAGAGGGAGAGGATAGGGAGGGTCAAAGCTTGGAGGTTTCCCCAGTTCATTCTGGCTTTCCTATTGGCATCAAATGAGTCGGTTTCAGGCTTTGTCCATCAGACCATGTGCCCCTCACTCATTTTTTCTTTTCTTTCTGAAAATTTGTAATTCCAACCAATGTCTTATGACATCAGTGTCCTGCCAGAAGGGATAATCTGTGTGATTAGTAAGGTTAGCGCTCAGACCAATTACAATTGTGTGAATGCCTAGTTATACCAAACAGCCCAACCTTCCAGGAGGGACAGAAGCATCACCACCATGTCCTGAAGGAGATCCAAGAGTTCCTTCAGCAGCTCGATCTGACTGGAATCCTAGAACAGAAACAGGAGATACCCCTGAGCTATCTGATCCCTCAGCAAAGTCCAGGGCAGTGAGCAAGGAGGGCCTGCTCTGGAAAGGTCAGGAGAAGGCTGCATCAAAGGCAGGAATGAGCTCCCTTTTCACTGTGAGTGAAGGTAGCTTGTATCCACTGCTTAGAGTACAGGAAGGCTCATTCAACAGAGCTCCTCCGCATTCTGCTTAGTACAAACGTGGCAGATACACCGACCGTTACTCAAAGCTGCCTAACAGCCCCATCCACTGCAGAGCCTTCAGGGACCTTCTCAAGTTTATTTTGTTGTTTTCTATACTGGAGAACTACCTGTCATGAGCTTCATGGTAAGCCTGTTGTAATCCAATTAGGGAAACAGTAGATTACCAACTAGATTCTCCTTTATTTTTGCATTAGATCACCCCATTTGTAAAGTTGGTGGTGATCAGGGTGCCATCTAGTCCTTAACTCCTACAGATGGCTTCGGTGTTCTGTTTGGTTTTAATTTAAGCAAAACAGGCAGAGTACTGTAAAACCAGATTTGTGTCTCAAACCCTTTGGTATATATTGGATGGTATGTGAAAAATCTCATCTAAGGGGAAATTAAAATTAGAAAACGGTGATTGCAAGAATAATCTGAAATAAGTAATACTTAATATTTATTTATTTATTTATTTGGGTTTTTTGAGACAGGATTTCTCTGTGTAGCCCTGGATGTTTTGGAACTCACTTTGTAGATCAGGCTGGCCTCTGCCTCCAGAGTGCTGGGATTAAAGGCATGAGACACCACTGGCTTGAAGGTATTTTTTTTTTTAATGCTCTCTGGGTCACACTTCTTTTACAAATTCTCTGTCTCTCTTGTAAAAGCATAGCTCTTTGCCTAGCCATTCAGTTTTCCAAGGAACTTTTCCCTACCTATTGTGTGTCACAGCTATATTGAAACAACAAGATACCAATAAAACTTTAGCAGGAAAGACTGTCAGAGCTGAGAAGAGGCTGCAGAGGTAATCCCTTCTAACCCTGAGTGTTTTATAGATGATGAAACTGAAAGCCAGAAGAGGGAAGTAACTTTGCAAAAAGTCCCTGATGAGGAGGTGGCAGGATAAGCGCTCTCCAGAGCCTCTACACCACAGTGTCATGGCTGACAAAGACTTGGACATATTACTGCCAAATTAGTAGTCCCCCCAGAACTCTCTTCCCATAAGGCCAGAGTCAAAAGGGGAAAAAAAAATGAAGGGTTAAACAGCACATTCCAAAAGAGAGGAGGCAGGTGTGGTAGCCTTGAAACTTTCAAATGTATATATATATATTTTAAATTAACACTGCAAATGTCCCTCTAATCAGTCTGAAACACATCTTGAAGTGCCCCTTTGTGTGTTGCCATGGAGAGAGGCAATCAACCACTATATATACTATTTATTCGTTCATCATAAATGCTCTGAGTGATTCTGATTCATCTTGCCAGAGAGATGGGGAGAAGGAAAGGTAGAGATGGGTAAGGAGGGGAAGCAGGGTAGGGGGCTTCTGTGGATGACAGAAACATGCAACATTTGGCAGGTGAGAAAGGTCGATGTATAGCATTTTAAAATGAAAAGACAGTGACAAGGAAGCAAAGGGGAGTGGGACCATGGAAAACAATGTTGAGGCAGTTAAAAAAAATAGATTGGTAGGACACAGGAAGGAAGAAGCTGCATTCATGCAAAAGCCCCTCTGTGATGCCACCCTCCCCCTTCCCCACCTCACCCCCATGCAATCATTCATCCCTGTTTCCCATTTTGGTCCTCAGTTCTAAGAATAAGACCTAATCTGCTTGGCTTTTCCAGCCTTTGATTAAGCAGCCACACCCACAAGGGGAAGTCCAAAAGGTGAGAATTACACCAACATTTTCAGTGATGGACTATTAGGGGAACAGGCCACAGTACCTGAGAAAGCTTCATCTGCATGTTAGCAAATACATGGAGGAATCCGACCACTGCATCCCACAGCCTACTGTGAGCCAGGCTCTGCTGGTTCCCGACACAAGGGCCCTGTAGAGAAGAAACAGCCTGATTCCACAGCACCAGTTACTCAGGGCCCATCCTAGGAGGGTATTTGACAACAGGTTTATGTGAAAGAGCAGCACTTTTCTAAGTCATGTATTTAGTGGTTTGCTATTCTCCTAAGATGCTTTTCATGCTTCCCAATTATAGGATATTCATCTAGGTGGAAAATGGGGGTTTCGCAGCTCAGTGATCGTCTTTTAGCTTTACAATGAAGAACATAGTTAACAATATAGTTAAACACTATAGCTGAAGCAGATCTGAAGGGCATTCCTCTACAACATAGTTCTCACCTTCCTAATGCTGCCTCCTGTTGATACAGCTCCCCATATTGTGGTGCTATTTCACAATTGTAATTTTGCTAGTGTTATGAATTATAATGCATATACCTGTGTTTTCTGATGGTCTTAGGTGACCCCTATGAAAGGGTTGTCAACCCCCCCCCCCCAGACAGGTCAGGACTCACAGGTTGAGAAACAGAGCTTTACCCTCTCTTTGACCATTTCTTTCCCTGAAAGGACTTCTAAAGAAAACAGGATGTTGGAGATAGTATGAAAACCAGGAGTAATCTACCTGTTGTTTTGAAGCAAAGCTACCATAAGTGCTATAACCTCTAACTAATCAAGGTTTAAAGTCTCAATAACAAGCTCTGTGATCAACTACTTCTAGGCTTTTCTTACTAACTTAAACCTCAGATATAAATACCATCTCAAATATTGTTTTTTATCAAAGACAAATGCAGATGACTTAGTTGTCCGTTTGTTATTTTCATGATAATAACATTCCTATATATGGCCTTTCTTAACTCTCCTTCATACTCTTTTTTTTTTAATTCTTTAATCAATCTCTAAATTTCTCTTTGATAAGAAAGACTTAAAAAGGGTTGCACATATTACCTGAAGAATGGAAGTCTTAGCAGGATTCCCAAGGGAAAGTTGAAAGGAAGAAATACTGCCTCCAAGCATGTTTCAAAAACACTGTTTATCCATGCTCAGTCTCTGGTCCCTAGAGACTAATACATTCATTTTGGAACAATAATCTACCCTTGGGTGGGATACCACTGCCCTTACCTTAATGAAGCTCTTCTCTTTTTATTTTGAGTTTTAATATCGTTTAAGTTTGCTACATTTTCTAGGTAGTACACCAAGTTTTGTATTTATTTTTAAGAGAAAATAAAACTTGTATGAGCCAGTTGTTTTGTGATATGGACATTGAATGAAAATCCATTTGCCTCCCTCCCTCCCTCTCTCTCTCTGTCTTTCTGTTGCTCCCTATTGGGGATCAAACCTGGGACCTTACACATAACAGGCAAAAACTCTACTACTGAGCAATATCTTTATCTAAGTTTTGAAACAGGTCTCCTTAACCAAGTTGACCTTGAACTCACTTTCTACCCGAGGCAGGTCATGAGCTTGTAATTGTCCTTCCTTATCCTCCAGATTATGTTTTTCACAGAACAGATTTCAACTCCATGATATAAAAAAGGGGCCACATTCTGAGACTTACTCTTGATTTAAAGAATACAGAGAGAAGGAAATGATGATACATGAGAAAGGGGATGAAACAGACTTCATTTTTTTTCCTTGTGTCTTCAGTTGCAGAAAACTGAAGTAATTGTTGGCATTCTTTCTCATGAAGTCTTTAAGAATACTCTCTCCATGATTTTCCCAAAAGACAAATACACATCCCTTTTTATTTACCTACAGTCTGTCTAATGAAATTAAGCCCTGGGCTTCAAAAGAGCTTTTTCTTCCACTGAACTCATTCATGTGTGGTTTGTTTGTCTTATTTATTTGTTGTCTGAGTCTCAGTATGTTGTTCAGACTATCTTCAATTCCATTTCTACAGTTCGGTGCATAACAGTTAGGATTTGAGGCATAATACACGTGATTGTTTCAAATAATGTGTGATCATCTCATATCAAATATTTTTCATCACTTATATGCGTTTTCATTTATGCTGTAAGCACTTTCATGGGAGAGATTATCTTCTTCTCAGGAACTAAGGACAGAACACAAGCTAAGTATTTTATTCAGTTAATAGATGAGCAAATATTTTATTCATAAATGTTTATGAGTTCTCTACTTTTGATAACATAAAAATGAAGCGTCAACTCTGCTTCAAAAAAAATCTTGTATAAGGCTGATGTGGCTATCGATTGGATAGCCAGTTATATCCAAATACACCATTCATCTCTCTTCACAGTCAGTAAACTGTTGCGGAAATGAATAGAAAATGTTATGGGAAAAGAAAAAACATTGGAACATTAAGACATTCACCCTGAAATCCACTTGGTATTACTTGACTTGACATTACTACTTCCATAGTAAGAAAGAGCTCAAAGATTCTGGATTTTTGTTGTTGTTTATTTGATTTTGTGACAGAGTCTTACCATGTTTCCAAAAACTAGCTTAACATTCAAGATTGTCTTGCCTCAGCCTCCCAAGTCCTGGGATTATAGGCACTTGCTGTCATAGGTAGGTTGGATTCTGTTTTTGGTTTTGTTTTTTTTTTTTAAATATCTACTAGGATATTGTTTATGCCATTGTTCTAGAATTGTATCTCCATGCTTACTGAACATCAGATATTGGTAAATCATCAGACAGCCTAGACTGAAGAATTTTAAGTTAAGTACATTGAAAGTTATCAGTCTAGAAGGGAAACAAAATGTTTTTTTTTTGTTTTTTTGTTTTTTTTTTTTTTTTTTTTTTGGTTTTTCAAGACAAGGTTTCTCTGCATAACAGAGCCCTGGCTATATGGAACTTGCTTTGTATAGGCTGGCCTTGAATTCACAGAGATCCACTTGCCTCTGTCTCCTGAGTGCTAGAATTAAAGGTATGCACTGACACTCCTAGCAAGAGGCAAAATGTAATGAGATCAATGAAGATGAAGTGTGACAACATTATAAACACATCCCACTGGGGGACTACAGACTCTAGGTTCTCATAGACCACAGGTACCAATGATTCCTTTTTCTGGGTAAGAAATAATGCCAGCATTGGGACTGAGTACATAGACCAATTACTGTGCACATCCAAATACTCTTTAGAGTATAGAAAATACAAATGATAAAAACACTGTATTTGCTGTCAACTCTGCACTTATTAGCACCTACCTGGATGTACTCTGTAAGAGAATTAAAAATTTGCTTGGTGACTGCCAAAGCCTTGGAGAAATTGTGCTGTCCAGACTCATCAATGATGTCTTTTCCTGAATAGTACCAATAGAAATCGCTGATTGACTCCTGAAAAGAAACAAGAGAGTTTAATGATTTCTCTGACTGAATTCAAGAAAGGTAAACTCAATGGACAGAAAGAATTGAGAGGAATCCCACATCTCTACACCTCTGCTGTGACAGGAGATGGGGACTCTGAATATGGACAGAGATAGCTTTCTTAGGACCTACCTTTCAAGCACACGTACTTCTCTACAAGAAGAACATATAAGGAAGACACACAGCCTTTAATACCTGGGAGACTATGATATACAACATTCAAAGAGAGCCATGACCACCAAAAATAGCAGTGGCTGTCATCCAAATAACTACAGTAACAGCAAAGAAGTTGTTGCTAACACTGCAAGTAACAGATGTTCTCAGCAATTTTTGTATATCAAACATCTCAATACTTATCACCACTCTGAGGCAAAGTCCTACCCATCATACAGGTGAGAGAACTGGACCACAGGGAACTTAAATAGATTATTTCTGATTCCTAGGATGTGGTAAAACCAGGAGGAGAAATCCATTAAGGAAAAAAAAAATCAGGTGGTTTGTCAACACTAACAATGTAAAAAACATATTCACATTCTTACCATAAACATTTTTTTCCCTCATAAAACCATCCTCCTTATTCATAGGCTATTTGATCATTCTTGCCTAAGGTCCCCAGCTCACCTGCAGACGCAGAAGGTAGTCCACAGTGCTGATGATGATGTTCACAGTGGTGGTATTGCCCATCTGAGTCCTCAGGAAGTTCTGAAAGTCTGAGAGCACCAGTACTGGGTCAGAACCTGGGCCCATTATACCAAAGGGAGCCAGGCACGCCCTCTTAGCTGGGCTTAGAAGTGGCATACAATGTAGCACAAGTCCCATGCAGATACTATACTCGGAGCCTTGCAGACCCTGCTCTACTCTGAGCCCTACCAACCTGGTGACATGTAAAATAAGATGAGACCTAATAGGTGCTATGGAAGGGCTGGTGATTCTGGGAGCAGTTTAGCTTTGGTGACACTAAAAAATGGCAGCCATTAGTCTAATGGTCATTTTATATAGCCTCTCTTATTAAGGTCTAGATGAATTGGTATCCTTGAGAATGTGGTGGTTTGAATGCTAATGCTCCCCTCCCCCATAGAATGGCTCATATGTTTGAATGCTTGGTGACCAGTTAGTGGAACTGTTTGGGAAGGATTAGAGAGTGTGATCTTGTTGGAGGAGGTATATCTCTGGGAAAGGCTGTGAAGTTTAAACCATGCCAGGCCAAGGCTCACTGTCTCTTTGCCAGATGCTTACAGATCAGGATGTAAAGCTCTCAGCTACTGCTCCATGCCTGTTTGCTTCCCACCATGATGATCATGGACCAACCCTCTAAAACTATAAACAAGCCCCAAGGCAAGAGTTGCCTTGGCCATGGTGTTTCTTTGCAGCAATAGAACAAACAGTAACTAAGACAGAATACAACTAGTTGAATCAAGTGGAATCCACTGAACTGAATGAGTATTATGCATAACAAATGCTGTTTTCCCTTGGCAAGTCAGTTATTTCCACTCACCGCTGTTATGTCCTTCACAAAGCAACTGCAGGAATCTAAAGAGGTCTTGTGTGAATTCATCATTCTGCAGCACCTTTTCACCTTGAAAAACATAATATGCACATCAGCATTTGCAGGGCTTCTCAACAAACTACATCTTCTAATGCAAATGACACCAAAAATGACAAAAGGATTCAGAAAGGGACCTTCAGATTAATGTTGCTAAACCCAATTAATTGGGTTTAATTAATTGCAGAGTACACAGCCCAAACAGTAGACTGTTTAGCCCCAAGACACATCTGTAATGAGACCAACTAGGACAGCAGCAGCTAGTCGCTTCCAGCCCATGATGACCCATGCTTTACAGATGGAAGGCATTTCTCTAATTAAGCATCAAACTGCTAGGTTAAACTGGACATGGAACCACCCAACCCAAGCTGTGTCTATGCCAAGACAATTAAATCCAGTCCCTTAGGATTTGTACACATGGTAGGAACTCAGGGCAGAGACTCTCACTTACCCCGCTCACGAACAATGACTGGCAATGAGGGAAAAGAGAAAATACAAAGTAAGAAACCCATAAGAACTGTAACAAACGTTCTTTAGTTATAGCTAGCTTCATGAACACATCCAGCCTGGATGTTGGCCTTAGCAAAGCTACACACAGAAATGTATTGCTCAAATGGAGCAAGTCTTTGCAGACAATGAAATAGCATGCAAAGGCTCTGATCAGAAAGAGTTGAGATTTCAATCAGGAAGAGGAAGACCTTGGCATTCGTTAGTTGACTTACGTGTCCCTTCTTCTGTAACCATCCCCAGGCCTTCAGCTTTATTCTGCCTCTCAAATGCATTCAAATCAAGGACACTTTTAATCAAAAGAAAACAAGGTTCAGGGCTAATCAGTTATACTGGGAAAATAGATTTCTAATGTCAGTGTATCTACTAAGAATATTTTGTTTCATTATCGTAAGTAGACCAACATATAACACCATGGTTAAAAGCCTGAAATTCCTTTGGGTTTGTGCCAAGCACTGAGGTTTGTGGATGTAAAAATTCACAGATCTTGTCATATGTACAGAGAACTGGTGATCATTATTCACTTTGAATCCTTTCTCATGGATGAAGATTTGGAAAGCCTTCCAAAATGAGGAAGAGATGAGTTCTTTCTGAGATGTCTTAAATCACACTCAATGCTCATCTTTTGCTTTTAGCTCCTTTCTCTAAAGATCACAGGGAATTGGAGGAGAGAGCAAAACTCAGAAGACTTCAAAGGCCACACCCTTTTATGGTTCCTTGGTTTTTGAACCCTTTTTGTCCAAAAATTAGTAGCAGCTAAGATTAAGCCTTCTATATAATGGTGTCTCTTGGTGTTCCTAAACTCATGAAAAGTTGGCATTTGTTTTTGTCCCCATTTTCCCCTACCTTCCTGGCTACAGTCAAGTTTTGTTGAGGCAGGAAGATCCAGTACCACCCAGGCTGGGAATGAGATCACAGTGCTGTCAGATTACTTCCAAGGAAGGCTTCTTTTGTTTTCCTAACAGTTTAATTCCTCCTCTGATCTGAGAAGTCTTCTGGAGCATAAAGTTTTATAAAGATGTATAGGTGAGCCCATGAGAACTCTAAACATTAGCCTTAATTCTGCCATTGTTCAGAGGAGATGACTGTAAGGCTACAAAGAGATTGGCATTTTTTTTCTTTCTCTTTATGGAGTCATGACTTGGTAATTTTAAACAGGAAAATTTCTGTTCCTATCTTGTTTTTTTTTTCTTTTTAAGTTTTTAAAAATATTTATCTTTGTGTATGAGTATTTTGCTTGTTTGTATGTTTGTGTACCATGTACATGCCTAGTGCCTATGGAAGTCAGAAGCGGTTGTGGCATGTCCTACAACTAACCTTCGTCCTCTGCAAAAACTACAAAGACTCTTATCCCTCTGCTCTGACATCTCTCCAGGCCATAGCTTTGTTGTTTTCCTCATATAAAAAAGAACATGTGTGAGCTGGAGAGATGGCTCAGAGGTTAAGAGCTTTGGCTGCTCTTCCAGAGGACCCTGGTTTCATTCTCAGTACCCACATTGAAGCTCACAACTGTCTTTTCTGTAACTCAAATTCTAGTGGATCTGACTCCCTCACATATACACATGTGTATGCCAAACACCAAATGTACATAAAAATAAATAAGTTAAAAAAATTGAAAAGGTGTGCTTAAAAACCCCATTTTGCCATTTTGCTATTTGGATTTTGCTGCTCTGGATTAGGGGACAGGACAAGTGTGGAGGAGGTGAATGTAGGAAAAGACGTTTGGACTGTTGCCTTGAAGCTTTGGTTTTTAAATTGGTGCCATACATTTTCAAGTCTCACTTTAATCCCTAAATGCCCATGTTGAATATTTTTAATTTTCCTGCTGCTTAAGTATATTACAAATATGTATTATTTGTATAATAATTAAACCCATCAAAAACTTCCGTGAGAAATCATCCTGCAATTAAGCGTGTGTTAATTGTTCCGCTGTGCTGTCATTGCAAGTGAGTTATAAACAAGTTTAGGAGTTCCAAGTGCTGTTGCAGACTGAGAACTCTTAGAGACCTGGTGGAGATTTCAGAAATAATGAAGGACTCAGTTGCCTTGATTCTGCCATCCCTGAGTCCACAGGTGCGATTCTATTCTCTCCTCAATGAGTCAGGCCTGGAAATATTACACTTTCTTTTCCCGAGAGAGACAATAAACTAATAGACTGTTAGTGCAAAAAAAATTCTAGAGCAAGAACAGGGATTATGCTGCAGCTCAAATAGTATCCTTGTTGCCTCAGGGTATAATATTTACCCAATCAAATAAGGTTGGCAAGACTATGAAGTCTACTGACAGGATGTTGATCCTTCATATTCTCAAATAGTAGACATGTTCTGTCTTAACTGTTGATACTTGGAGGCAAATGAACTAAATAATTTTAACATTGGTTTCTTTTAGAATGAGTTTCAGATAATTCACAATACATAGAAAGTATAGAGAAGGACACTTAGAAAAATGTCATTTCCTTTTAAAAATGAGCCGGTATGGTGGCCTTACGACTTTTGTATTTTTATTCAAAAGTGGGTTCAACTATGATGGATAGCTTCTACAAATGGGTAAGATCAACTGATAACTCAATGCTTTACTTTTTAGTCTGTATCAAAAATTTGTTCCCATGCCAGGATGGACCTCTGTCAAAATGGATGTCTCAAAATATATGCTTACCAAATACCCATTCAATCTCAAAGGATTGTTAGAAGAAAAGATTACAAGTTATCTCATGGGTCTAAAGAAAATGGCCTCCAGGCAGAGTGAGGTATTCCTCCTCTTTGCTGTTATTTATTTGGCTTCACTTTTGGGGGTATTTATGTTTGAGGAAAAACTTATAGTATATGTTGAGCATACGAAATAACTTAAGGAAGGAAGGAAGAGAGGGAGGAAAGGAAGGAGGAAGAGAGAAAGGAGAAGGAAGGGAAGGGGAAGGGAAAGGAAGGGAAGGGTGGAAGAGGAGGGACTGATAGACCATAGCACTGGAAAGGATGTTTGTGGCTAAGAGAGAGTAACATTCTGTCTCTGAATGTTCTTGGACTGTAACCCTGAAGGCTAGGGACCAATATCTACTTTCTTGGATTCAAAGGTAGGTGACTGCTGAACCTTCCCAACAATTCCATGGTAAGCTAGCTGAGTTTGTATACTTCCTTCTGTCCCCTCTTCTTTTGAATTGTGATGTTTTAAGAATGCTGAGTGCTTTCCACATTTTTACCTGCAAGACTGCATAAGACCAGAGAGGCTTTGAAAGAATCCAGCATCTTTTTTCTCCTTTAAGTAATCTAGCATTTTCTGCAAAGGAGACACAGTTTAAAGTGAAGCAATAAAAACTGTCACAACTGATGATCTTCCTAATACTGCTGGAGAAATGGCAAATCTCCTGTAACAGAAACATATGAAAGCAGACTACGGGCCACATATCAGAATTAGCAGCATAGTTAAGAAAATATAACCTCCACACCCAGAGCTCAGGGAGCATTTCAGAAGAGGCCGAAAGATTGTAAGAGCAAGAGGACCAGGATGATAGCTCAGAGACTATCTTCTCTACAGCACAGGGAAGCAGCACCCATGATATCTCAACAGTAGCTTGCCTGTAGAAGGCCTGAGCAATAACACCACCTGATGACTTGCCAGTCTGTTTTGGGGAAATCTCCAAAGTTCTCATTTCTAGATGAAGAGCTATGGGCATTTAGTGACTACAGGCAATTAATGAGAGAGAGTCAACTTTCCCAAGGATGAGTCCCATGATAGGTTAATCCAATACCAAGAGGTCAGCCCTAAAAGCATACATTTGGGCAACACTAAAAGGACTCAGCAGATTGTATTTATATGCTTGCATATAACAATAATAATTAAAGAAAATAAATTCGCATGAGTCAAACCATCTACTTGAGGAGTGAGATTCTTTTGAATAAAGGCTCGTTATTTTCACTATTTTAGCACAGCATAGTAGACTTTTGACATTCGTTGGGTTTATTGTTTAAGGTATTTACTATTTGGAATGGGTGTCAGGGCAGTGACACTGTATTATTTAATGTTGCTAAGGTGTAATTCTTGTTTATAGGAACAAGAGCTCAGGCCAGTAATGGCCCTGGTTAAAAGCACAGACATTTTTACTTTGTTCTCTATGGTCACGGTTATTAGGAAGGAGGAATTTTGTGTGACATAAGCTTTTGTGTATTAAAAAAAAGACCTTGCTTCAAGTTAGCTGATGTGTGGTAGTGAAGAAAGAAGAAAGGAAGTCATAAAGAAAAATGACAATTCCTGATGAGAAATTTGCTTGGGAAGATTTAAAGACTAAGAAAACATTATATGTAAGGTCGTTGTGAATTCAGAGACTCTCAAAGGCTCTGGGATATGCCTTTATGAGTGTCAAAGTTCTACTTGACCTCTGCTTTCTTGTGTGCAGAGACGCTTCAGGTCAGTGGCTCTCAACCTTACTAACGGTGCGACCTTTTAATACAGTTCCTTACGTTGTGGTGCTCCCCAACCATACCAATTATTTTCATTGCTACTTCATAACTGCAATTTTTGCACAGTTATAAATTGTAATGTAAACATCTGGTGTGCGAGCCCTCTGGGGTCATGACCCACAGGTTGAGAGCCACTGCTTCAGGAGATACTCAGGCATGTCTATCTGCTGCCACCTGTTTCAGTTCAGACACTGAGTGACTAACTAGCAGCTATCAATGCTGTCTGTCTGTCTCATTTTATGCTCACTGGCATGTAAGCTTCGAGATGGGAGGTTTTGGTATTTTATTTTGTAATCTGAGAAATTGAATACAGAGCCTTGTTCAAGCTAAGCAAATGCTTTGTCACTAGGCTGTATCTCCAACCCTTGATTTTATGAGACACGGTTTCACTCACTACATAGCCCAAGCTTGCCATGAATTCAAAATCCCCTGGCCCGAGCTTCTCAAATACTTTGTGTTGCTCACTGTAGGAACCTCAGCCTTTACCGCAGAACCAGGCATTGTCAGCAATCAGCAAATAACTGCTTAATGAATAAGGAATAAGTGAATGAATAACAGGTTGTGAAGTACTCATGAGGTTTCTCATGGTCAAGCGGCTCACAGGTTAAAGGGCTAAAATAAACTTCAGGGGCTTCAGAAACATTTTCTGAGTATTACTTGCAGTTCTGCAGAAAATCTGAGGGAAAATGCAATTTTTGTTCCTTTTGCATGCAGACTCCTGGCTATTGTTTTTATCTGTGTTCTCAGCTACTCTGACGTAATTGGCCACTAAGGACAAACACCAGCCAGGCAAACTGTGGGTAGCCCTCTTGGAAAAAATTAAACTTCATCAGTGAGAATTGTCAATGAAAGTACCCCAGGAACTCTTCACCATCCCCCTCAGGCCCCATTACCTGTTGCACACCAGCATTGCCTCCGTTCAGAATGGCAATCCCTAGCTTCAGCGTCTCCACCACCATGGGGCTCATCTCACCTGCCAGGGTGAAGATTTGATTGAATGGCTACCGGAAGAGGTGGGAAATGATACCTACTGGGTTTTCTCCAGGCTTGCTAATGTGACTTTAGGGCATGGTGTGTTATCTCTCCGGTAGTTACCTAGGGTCTCCCTAGAAACAGGGACATCACCTTTGCTGGCACTTATCATCTGAAGGACCATCTCTGCAGCACCACGCTCATGCAACCGAGCTTGCTGATAGAGTGTTTTCTGCTTCTCCATTTCCTTCTCCTAGGAAAAGAAGTCATATAGAAACATTTTTGCTCTCAGCCCCTCCAGTGTCCTCATTCCTACCTTCTGCCCATGTTCCCCTTGAGAAAATACAATGTGGTGAAGTAAGCTAAGAGTGAATCTTTAGTAGCCCAAGAAAGGCAATGCATATAATTTTGGATAAAACAAACCTCTAAATTTTATTTCCAGACACAACGTAGCTTCCCCATAATTTACTCGCGCTTAATGATTGGTTTCCTACTCTTTATGTTGATAGGTAACATAGTGTTTTCACCTTTGATATTATAAAGAAACCTATGATTATTATTATTTTTTAATAGCGAGGAGCAGAAAACGGAGCTTTATTCAATGTGGCCACATTGGGAAGAGTAGTGGAAAGATCCAGTGAACCCTCTCAGTCTTAGTCTTCATGGTCCTAGTATGAGGGCTAGGTTTACACACCTAAACTGTTCAGGTCAAGGTCTGGACAGTCCACCATCACTGCCTCAGCTCCAGTCTCTCCTGCATGGCCATCTGATGAGCTCTAAGTCTCTCTTCTGAAGACAAGTTCCTCCAGGACTCTAGCTTTCCCATCTCTGGGATGAGATTCCTCACAAGCCAAGATTTAAATGTGCTTGTTTTCAATGCACTATTATACGGGGAACATGCTTGGGGTAGGACACCTGAAAATATTTGTCAGAATATAAGAAATGTCCCTGCCTTAAGACTGCAGACACATTCTGCCACAGCTGGTTGCCAGAACTGTCATTCTGTGCATTTACTTTTATTATATTTTTTGGTGTTTTGCCTAACAAAGAGCACAGGAACCTAACATTGTGCAATTTTTGGAGTTTTGGGCTTCTCTACTGCCTTGAAATAAAAATTACTATTAACTTGTATTTATAGACTAGTATAGATCACTCTGATTTTTCATTTTTGCTTATCTAAATTTGTTCTTCTACCTTCTTGTTACTACAGTATATGGAAAGTAGAACATTTCCTGTGGAAAGATTAATAATACTAAATATTGATTCACATAATTAATAAGGCAGCAGTTATTCCTTAACCTGTTATTTTATAAATAAAAGACACAGAATCCTGTTAGATTTTTAATAAGCCTTGATACACTGGGGCTGGGCAGATATTAACTCTCTAAGCTATTTTGTCTGCTTCCGAGCCAACCCACCCATAAATGCTTGCATCTGTTTTCCATTCTGGCTATTTCTCTTCATAATATCAATCTTAAGGGAAAGCTGCTTCGTACCACACATTTCTAGTTCACACTCACCCATGGTATCCTTTCTTCCTTCTTCTTCTCTCCTTCTCGTGGTCTCCCTGCTACCCCCTACCCCCAAGCCTACAAACCTTGGCTTCGCCTACCTCTCCTGCCCAGTCCAAGCTGTGAGCAACTTTATTTAGCCAATCAGGGATAATTTGGGAGGCAAAGTTTACACAACATCATTTTGGATACGTGAGACTTTGCTCGTAGAACAGTAGAAAGGCAATTAACATTTGAATACATAGGGTAGTTCCGGATCAACCCCAACAATTTCCCATCAGAACAAGTCTAGTTGGGAGTGAGCATTGCTCATGAGCAGGTTGCCTGATCCTTGTTAGTCACACAGGCAGGGAGCAGAGCCATGGCTAGCCTTGTTGACTTGGATACCATCAGCCTCATAAGAAAATGGTGGTCACTATTCAAAAGCCCCAGCCTATAGGCCAGCAAAGGCTTTGGCTCTAATCTTTATGTAAACTCACTTCAAATGTTTTTTCTTTGTCTTCCTCTTCTTCTTCATCCTCCCCACTCTCACAGCTCTGGGTTTCATGGAACAGAAAAAGGAGGAGAAAGAAAACCAAGTTACAGGGGAGTCTAATGAGCACAGCCCTTCTGTAATATTTCACAAGGGCAGGGGATAGGTTATGATTCATAGACTCCTTGGTAACCAAAGCGCCTTGTAAAACTAGGAACATTCTGATCTTTGCATGGCTACATTCTACTTTAAATGCTATTTCTGCAGTTACCAAGGGGTTAAGGAACAAGATAGAACACAGGGCTGGTATAGCCAACAGCTTTAAGCACAGATATGAATCCTCTTCTTTGGAAAAGTTCTAATGTAAATGAGAATCAAGGAATCCAAGGAGCTGTCCCTATTGAGACAGATATCAGAGCCATGGCAGCAAGACTGGGCTACCTAGGATGTAAACCTTAAATTATGTGTTTGTACTGGGGCAACAGAACAAAGCAACAGGAGTTCCTGTTTGCCAACATCTGTCTCCACCTTCCTGAATGTTTTTCTGTCTGTGGACAGTTTCTCTGTGTAAAGCATTCCAGAATTTGTGAAATTTCTGGGTGGTATTCCTTTTGTCACTGTGGCTCCTTCTGGGACATTAGAACCTTTTCCTAGTGTCTCCTTTCTGCACATGGATTGAAGTACCCGATGGCTCCTGATCACTGAATGAAGATGAAGAGGTAGTCTATGTTTCTAGGTCCCATTTAGCCTTGGAACTGTCCCATGAATCCAGCCACAAGTAGCCACTATTTCTACCAAGTCTCAAGGTGTCACGCTTATGGTGCATGACTTGTGGAGTGCCTAGGTCCTGTGTTGTGACTAAGCACCAGCCCTCCGCTTACATGGCAATTGTACATGCCCACAGAGGTCTTACAGATAGATAGATTATGACAAAGTGCTGAAAACCCAGGTGTACCTTGGCCATCATGCTGGCATAGGAGGTGTACAAAGGATCATCTTCCAATTTGCTGGAAATAACAGAAAATATTTAACAGACTAATTTTTGTAGCTAACAAAAAAAATACTAAAAACCATGTAACTTTCTAGTTAAATGCACTAGTGAACTAAATAGCTACATTGACTCTGAAAAGCTGAGTTAGTATTGGCTTGACATAGAATTTAGAAGGAGAGTCACAATTTTAGGCTGTTTAACCTTTTGTCTGTCTTGTATGACGATGAGAAGCCTGTCCTCTGCATGTTTCCTGGTTGCCATGAGCAGAGCCTCTCCAACCCTCTGAAGTTCCTCCCACCCTCTACTGACCGCAGAGGAGCAATGTGACTGCGTGTCATCCCTGGCTTCTGGGAAGAGCAGCACAGCGATGCTGACCTCCTCTCCGTGAGTGCATTGCGGCTAAAATGCAGAATGATCTGGTGAAGTGGGTCAGGCTGTTTTTCTGCCTCCTCTTCTTCCTCCTCTTCAATCCTGGGAGATTTCTACACAGGATAACATGGACAGATTTTAGGTGCAGATCCCAGCACATGCCATACAATGTGCATACAAATAAAGAGAAGGCAAAGCGCAAGACACAGGCAACATCAGAAAAAGCAGAGATAGGAAGCAGTCTACCAGATGCTTATTTCAGGGTAGGAGTCCTAAGGATGCAAGGTTGGGATAGACAGATATACCTCCCCCAGCCAGTCAAAGACACATTCCAATTTCTAAATTAAATGAAATAAAAGAAAGCAAATGGCTGACCACTGGAAAAGAGCTACACACTCCAATCAGCAGAAGTCCCATGCAAGCTGTGGGCACCCCAGTTCAGGAGGGACACCCTGCTGTCATTTTTGAAATTGAGTCCCTCTAGATGATGCATGGAATTTCTTCTGGAGGGCAGGCTAGAGATAGAGGTAAGATAAAAGTCACGAATCTTTGGGGCTATGTGAGATTCAGTTGTATCATTTTAGATTTAACCTATCAAAAATGTGTCTCTTTGTTTTAGCTTCACACTATGTTCTAAAGTTTGCATTGTTGTGCAAAGCTGTTATCTAGGAGCAAGACTTGGTTTCCTCTTTTCAAGTCACTTCTCTGTTTTTGTAGAAAGGGAATTGATGTTAGAGGCAACAGTAAAATTTTCTGGCAGAGGACTTCAGCAGGGTGGATGGTACTTAGTAAATCAGTGAGAACTGCAGAGGCTGTGTGACTGGTTCAGCAGCAGAGAGCTAAGATGCCACTTGCTGCCAGCCTCACACTAATCAGGAAAGTGGGAAAACAAAGACAATGCCTTTCTCACCAACAGGAATACGTGGGGGAAAGTAAGGGACCTAAGGACAAAACAGGGAAGAGAGGTTTAAAGAAAGGACAAAGACACAGGATGACAGGGAAAGACAGAAAGAGAAAGACAGACAGAAAAGAAGGAATGAGAAACAGTGCAAGATTAATGCAGAGAGAAAATGGGAAACTGAAGTGGTTAGGAAAAAAAAAAAAAGAGATCCGCACACTGGCCAAAGAAGACGAGGGAGGGCTTCTCCTCCCCCTCCCCCCAGAGACAGGGCGGGGCTGCCCCTTTGTGTTCCACTTGAAGGGTTTCAGAGTGTGAAGTCTGTTAGAGGCAGTGCATGTCAGATATTTGAAGGGCCAACACAGAAACGTGAGGTGCAGGAAAGGGGGTTATTTAGAAGCATCTTCTCCAAAGCAGAGCTATTATTATGGATGTGGCCGTCTTAGCAGGAGGAAAAGCAGGACAAAAGGACCTCCTGCAACCAACGGTGCTCAAAACTTAACTTGGCACGAACTCCCCAAGACACGTTAGTTGTTAATGGCGACAGAGATAGGGTGAGGGCATTATTAGCACCTCTAATTGAAATTTCATCCTCTGGCTCTTAGGACCAGTGGCAGCATCACCCTGAGAATTTACACAGTTAGTTCTTTTCCAATTGACACTCCATGCGCATTCTCTGTGAATGCCTGACTCACACAACGTACACAAAAAGACAAATACAAAAATCAAACCCATTCACGCCCGTATCTCCTCCCAGTTCACTCAGTACTTACAGCCAAATCCTGTACTAGTTTCTCTTCAAAGGAATACGCCTCTGTTTCTATCCAAAATCTCTGATAGCCATGGAGGAAGAGGTTAATAGAGCGGTGCCTGAGTAAGGAGGGGTAAGAGGGGGGTCAAGAGAGTCGATGGGACTCCTTATTTTAGTTTGGGTAGTTAGTGGTTAGTAAGCAGGTCAGACTTTTTGTACAATTCTCATCTTCTGATTGGTCAGGGCAGTCAGTAGCTCATATTGTACCCTGTAACTATGTAATTCATAAACACAGAAGTACCTTCCGAGTACCAGTCAGAGCAAAACACAACATCCCCATTTAGTTTTACTGGGTCTTTATCACACTGCCAATCTAGCGAGAAATGGCTAATTAGACCAAGCCGCAAACCATTTGCCTCAGATGGCAGTTTAGTCATTTGTTTAGATGGGTCATCTGTCCAGGTAATACAATGGAGATCGTGTTGTAGTTTAGTGTCAGACAAACTACAGTCTTCAACTGCAGCTTTCCCACCTTCCCCTATCCAAGAAACACCTCAGTCAGGGGCTCTAGCGTTTACTTAGGAAGGCAAGACCCAGGCATGCTCTGCCACGAGCATGCTTCCTGTGTGCCTCTGAGATCCCGGCTGTGCTCTGGTGTCTGGCTCATGCCACTTCCTGTAGCCAGGATTGACTTCCTGGAAAGTCAGCCATGGACGCACAGCCAAGTGTGAAGGTAGCATCAAGATGGGACAAGAATAAAGAAAAAAAAAGAGCGGCCACTAAGTGTTTTGGAATAACCAAAACCTTGCTGTCTCCCATTAAAGTCTGACCAATCAGAATTTTACTTTAAAAGAAGAAGAAATTGTACAAATGTGTATTCTTATGGCAACATTAAATCATGGCCAAGAACGGAGGCATGTGCAAAGAATGAGCTGGTGTCTTCCGGGTTACGTTACCATTAAAATGGGTATTAGTCTGTCATACTGAGTTTTTTCATTAACCTTTTCCAGCCAAACATGTTGAAAGGTGGTCAGGAAGAAATTGTTAATTTTGTGTCTGGAGAGAAGCATACAGGGTTTTCTTTTAAACACTGACATCAGAGAAGCAGCATCCCTATCATCAGATAAACCTCTTTTAGTCCTTTGGTTTGGAAGATCCCATGGAGCTTAGGCCACCACAAGGTAGGAAAGAGGAGCTGCTTCCACTGTCACTGCCTCAGTGAGTTGGTTGCTAGGAAATCACCTCACTGTCCTTCATGCTAGACAGGAACCTTAGGCAACTGTTCTAGAGCAGTTGGCTTAAGGATGGCATGCCTCATTACAGGAATTTCATGGACATACTATGACATATACAGGTGTAGGACTACTGAAGGAACGCTGAAATAAGAATGGATGGTACCAACATCATTAAGGAAAAAAAAGAAAAAGGCTTTTTGTTGTTGTTGTTTGAGAAAAGATAACTTCTGCTTGGCTGGCCTGGCCCTGGACAGGTGTTTTCAGAGCTGAGTTCTTCAAGGTTCATCCTTAGGCAGGGGGCTACTGACAGGAATAGTGAATGTTTTCTGGTATTTTCATGATTTTCAGAAAACAAATAAAACTCTTGCACACTTCTACAGTTTTAAATGGATTATCAGCTTCACTTTTCCATCAGGACTTCAGCATCCCTGGTACCTATGGCTGGCTTCCATTTTCATCTTCTTATTCATTAACGTTACTTAGAGTTGCTCCATTCCCCTCCAAATAAAGCATCTTTTTTTTTTTTGGGGGGGAGGGCCCTGCTGAGCAAGTGTTTATCTCAGAAGCTGTGATTTCTTCATCTTCAAAGACCCTAAATGAGAAGACTCACTTGGTTCAAGGCAAGGGATGGGATATTCTGGATAAATGAGGGCCAAAAAGCTACCATTTGGTGAAGGCAAAGCCAAGCACAGGATGATCCCTGGCCTCATATTCTAAAGAAACATACTAATGTATAGGTCTCAGAATGCTTTTTTCCAGGTCTATTGTCTTCCATGATCAGGAGAAACTGTTCCTAGAGACTCGGAAGTTGATAAATCAAAGGTTATTGAGTCACCAGCTTTGTTGATTGGTTATAGACCTGCTCTCACCTTTTCTTCAGTCTGTCTTCATAAGGAGGAAGTTGTCTATTACCAGACATGCAAAGGCAGCCCTAGCAGTCAGTACAGGCCTCTTACTGCTATTTCCATGGTGGAGATCTTCAGTGCCTTCCAAAGGGCATGCATTGAAGGCTTGGTCATCAGGCTCTGCTGTTACTAGGAGCTGGAAGACCCTTTAGAACCTGAGGTCTAGTAGTAGGAAGAAGGCCACTAGGACCCTTCCTTGAGGGGGATAGTAGGGCCTTGTTCTACCCTCTCTTTCTGCTTCCTTTCCTCTGTGAGGTGCGAAACTTTGGTCTCTCTCTCTCTCTCTCTCTCTCTCTCTCTCGCACACATACTCACCCCCTAATGTACTGGCTCACAATAGACTGAAAATGCTGGCATCAAGTAACCATGGACTAAACCTACTGGAACCATGGACTAAAATAAACCTTCTCCCTTTTTTTTTTAAGTTGATTTGCCTCAGGTATTTTGTGGTAATGGAAATCTGACTAACACAGGTTACCTTTTCTATCATCACAGAAAATAAGCTGCACAGTTTACAGAAAAAAACAAACCCCCAACAACTTCACATAATTTTTTACTTCAAAGTTCAAAAGACCAAGATAAGCACACTGTGCTTCTGGCTAGCCTCTTAAGGTATCTCTAGCCTTTCTTCCTTTTTTGTTTTCAGACAAGGACTGGCTCTATAGCCCAGGCTGGATTCACATTCATGATCCTCCTCCACCTCCTGAGAGCTGGCATTACAGGCATGTAATCGAGCTAGCCCTTTCTTCATCTTGACAGTAGGTAAGTCCACTGTGATGAAAGGTTCTCAGGTTGCATTGCTGAAGAACAGTAAATTTTGTCACATCACCTAGTGTCTGAGCAGGGAAGGGTTGCTTCGCTTTTTGATGAAATTTGGGCTAAGGGGTTTTAGGAAACAGCTTCCTTTTCCCAGAAGACTTTATGTTCTCACAAAGACTTATCTCAGCAAAAGCAGAGAGCCTCATAGTACACTGGGAGTCTGTGTGGGCCCAGGATGATGAACTCTCACTTGCTTCCATACTTACATTGATTGCCTAGTAGACCGTTATACAGTGTAGTCTGCAAGGCGCCATGAGGTAACTTCTATCGTTAGGATCAAGGGTAAGGACCATAACAGAGCTCAGCTGTGGGAAGACACCATAAGTCCCATCACTGGCTCACCTGGCAGAAAGTAATGGTGGAGTACCTACCTGGGCAGATTGTAGAGGGGAGCCATCCTGAAACAGGCCACCACTGCCCGTTTCCGTTGCTTTGACAACAGTTTGTGCCATACAGCCTTTTTGGACCTCAAAGGCTGTTCCACCTGGAAAGAAATCGCACAAGTAGGTGCACAGGAGGCCTATCTGAGTGGCAGATTGAGTAGCTCAGACATCTTAACCCTGGAATAAAATTTTGATTTTGGAACTGAAGTTAGCAAAAATGCACCCTCCCGGCAGTTATTTTTGAGTGAAGGTCCTATGCCTTCTTCATTTTTCCAAATGTCACTAGATATTTATTGCTGCTTTACAAATGGCAAGGAACTGAAAAAAAAAAAAAGTCTTTTCAACTCATAGTAAGAACTTGTAAACAGCACAAGGAAAAGCTAAGGGGACGACCTCTATGAGGCACCAGGCAACACTTGGGGTGATGTGAGATGACCTTTGAGGGTAGCCTTTTGCTTCAAGAGGCCTCCTGTAATCGAGAGCTGAGGGTAGGGAAGAACTTCCCATCCTCCAGGGCAGTCTTGCTTACACACTCCTCAGAGCAAACCTGCAGACCTGCTCCAGGTGGAAGAGGGCCGCTGAAATCCTCTGCACTCGCTCCACCGTCTTTTCCGGATTAGAAGGCTCTTCATTCCTCAGAACATCTTTGTAGAGGTTCAGTTGCCATTTCACAGCTGGGTCATCAGACTGAAAGTTGAAGCATATCCATGAGGTGATTGATTTCTGTACCCGTTGTGCTAAGACATGCTTTCAGTCCTATGAGGATTTCATATAATAAGACTCATTTTTATTATACTTTCTCCTGCCCTCTCCTTTCCCTTCCCTCCCTCTCTTATATTTAAAAAAAAATGTTATGTTGTAATTAATGTATATGACGCATGTGTCTGGGTGCTTGTGGATGCCAGAAGAGGGTTCTGGGTTCCCTGGAGTTAGAGTTAGAAGTAGTTGTGAGCTGCCTGATATGGGTGCTGGGAACCAAACTTGAGTTTTCTGGAAGAGCAGCAGGTGCTGCTATCCACCTCTCCAGTCCCTCTCCTTCTTTCTTAGAGCCTACAACATGTAGATGCTATATGTGAACTCCATATTCCCCATCCCTTTATCTCTTTGTGCTACATTTTGTATGGTTTCCTTAAAGCAACCTTCCAATTTCTCAGTTCTGTGTTCAGCTATGCCTACCTTGTATCTTATGCCTATAGATTTCTTTAAATGTCAAGATCATGTATTTGTATAATCCTTATGCTATCTTTTTTTAATCAAACCCATTTCCTTCCTTTTTAAGAACAGCAGCCTGATTATTATTATTATTATTATTATTATTATTATTATTATTATTATTGTGGGTTCTATTGCTTTATTTGTCTGCTTTTTTTTTTTTACTGTATTTGTATTGTATTTAAATTCCTTTCTTAGTTTCTTATTGCTTGAGTTACTCACTTGGAGCATTTTCTTTCATAGTTTGAATTTTTTGAGCCCATTTTGAGTTTTATTTGTTTGCTTTTCACCCTCATGAGACCCTCCAAGTGGTTTCACTATTATCTCTGAAGGAGATTCATGAGTTTCTCTGGCTCAAGGCTAATTTTGTTCAAGCCTCACAGCATGCATTTGGTACAGGATAGGCAATCAGTCCTGTGTTACTCTTCCTTTCAAGTTGCTAGAACTCCAGCCCTAAGGCATGCATCCAATTGAAGCACCCAGCGTTCTCTCCAGGAACCTGGCCTTCCCCTGTGATAGTACAAAGGTTCCTCCATCTTGCTTTCTTGCTGAGGACATTTCAGGTTTAACTAGAATTTGATCTTTTTGATAAAGGATCCCATGGCAAACTACCCAGCTCTATCCCAGGAGCCAAAGTTGAGGATGTCCTGGCTAATGTCTTAGCTTCGGTTAAGCTGCCTTTTTGTGTGAACCCCCTCCAGCTAACCACTCATCTCACTGCTTGCTTCAAACTGCTTGCTTTTGCAAAGCTCCCTGCTGAGACAGACGCCAGGATGTGGGTTTGGCCTTTACAAACCCTGTGTTCTGGGCACCCAGGGACACCCCTAAGTCTCCTGAACACTTGGGTGGGGTTGCAGCTAGCTGGAATAAAGACTTTCAGTTGGCAACTGTGTCTGAATGGACATGTCTGGTGAGCTCCCTGTAACACACCACTGTTAAGATTCAGAGCATCTTAATTTTAGGATTTTTTTTTTTTTTTTTTTTGGTGGTTGTTGTAATTTGATTTTTTTTAAAAGAGTATTTTATCTACAATTGTTATACATTTGGAGGGAAAGAATCAGTACTTTTGTTTTTATTCATTCTTGTTAGGGTATAATGTTCCTTGAAAACGATGTTCAGAGTTACAAAACTAGAGAAATCTCAAGTTGCCTTTAAATTCTCTCTCTCTTTTTCTGATTTTTTTTAAAATTATTTTTTATTTTATTTTTTTACCCATGACACAAATTTATTTTGTATTGAAAGCTCTCCAGAGTGGCAGGTGCTAAAATGCCTTCCCAGGCGCCGCCTCTTTTACTGTTCAACAACCCCCCTCCACCCCCACCCCTGCAGTCAGTAAAACCAGAGACTTAATCCAAGCACTCCCTGCAATGGCCGAATGTTCATTGGAATGTGGGACATTTATCAGAGGCCTCTTTGCCATAGCAAAGGACAGAGCAAAAATTAAAGGCATGGCGGTAGGAGCTCAGCCTTTTTCTGGATTCTGTTTTTGTTTTTGTTTTTGTTTTCAGACAGGGCTTTCTGTAGCCCAGGCTGTGCTCAAATGTGCTATCATAACCAGTGTTGGCCTTGAACTCCTGATCCTCCCCCCACCTTTTTTTTTTTTGCCTCTAAGTTTTTAGAATACATTTTAAAACATGAGCAAAGTGTGGTGTGGTATACATTTGTAATCTCAGCCCTCGGGAGGCTGATGCAGGTGGGTCTCAACTTTGAGGCTAGCCTGGGCTGCGTGGCAAGACTCTATCTTAACAGATAGCCAAACAAACAGCATGGGCAGCGGGGCAGCCTTCCAGGGACGCAGCATCACCTTTTCCTGCAGGTGCAGGTTGTTCCGCAGGTGTTCCTTGACCTCTTCGTCAGTGTCCCTCTGTGGAGAGATGCTAAATTTTATTCCTATGGACCACCGTGGAAATGCAAAGTAGGGTGTAGGAAAGAAAGTATGGATGATCAGTGCACAGTTTAACTGAGATCTCTCTTAGAAGAGACATGAAGAAGACTTACCATAAGTTACTGACTCCCAGACCGCTTTGCCAACTGTGGATCTTTCCCTCAGTCCCCACCCCTGCTCCTGGAAGGACTGCCACTTTAGAAGAGTACCACCCACTCCCCACAGCCTTTACTTTGCACTTAGCCTGGCCACACAGGCAGCTTACACAGCCGTATCGTGATTTTGCAAGAGAGATGAGCTCCTGGTCGCCTGGAGTACACATGTTCAGGCCAATGGGCAGCATTTTCTTGAGTGCAGCCACGATGAGGGAGGTCTGGATGGAATACAAGTCTCCTCGCCTCTTTGTCTTCTTCCGTTCCTGGTCCTGACCTCCAGACTAGGAGATGATGTTGAAATAAAGAGAAGGGCTCAGTGACTCTCTGAAAGGAACTGCCTCAGCTCAGGGGTAGCTTGCTTCCTTGAGGCCCTGTCCGTACAGGCTGGGCCTTACTACATTTCAAAGAACAGTAAAACAAAAAACAAAAAAACAAAAAATGTGTTAAAGAAAAGCAAACCAAGTGGCCACGAAAGACCAGCCCAAACCCGAGCCTTCTCTTCGGAACATGCATACGAAACCACAGTAGCCTGATACACAGCACAGACACCCATAGTCCTTGCTTACTTACTCCTCCACCAAACAGACAACAGTCACAACAAAAAGGATGATTTTATAACACGTAAAATAACTCCACCAAAGAGCGCCTCCCCTCTACTGGGGAGACGGTTAAAATGGGGAAGAGCTTTCACTATAGCACCAGCAGCCTGCTTCCAAGGCTGAAGCTGGTATTTTACAGCACAGGCATTCTATAAAGCCTCTTCCACCGTGGGGCAACACAAATTCTTACAGGAAAATCTGGAGTAAGGCTGCTTCAACATCTGGGTGGATGGTATGTGGAAAACGATACACGAAACTCCCTAAGCCTAGGAGAATTATTTTCTAAGTTTACTTTTGCGTTTTTGTACTTACATGTATCTCTGTGTGGGTATGTGCACATGGGTACAGTAGCCCCCAGAGGCCAGAAGAGGGGACCCAGTCCCCTGGAGATGGAGTTACAGGAGGTTGTGACCTGCCTGAGGTGGCTGCTGGGAATTGAACTGGGGTCCTCTGCAAGATCAGCAAGTGCTCTTTACTGATGAGTCATCTCTCCAGACGATGAGAGTTTGCGCCTTGTCATTCTTTTCAGAGTTTATTCAGCAAAGTACGGGTGTTTTTGTTATCTGAGTTTTATTTGTGGTGGTGGTGGTGGTGGTGGTGGCGGTGGTGGTGGTGGTGGTGGTGGTGGTAGTGGTTGTAATTTTGTGTTTTGTTTCGAGACAGGTCTCACCATGTAGCTCATGCTGGCCTTGGACTTGTGCCGGTCCTGCATCAGCCTGTCTACTCCCAGGATTACAGGTGTAAACTACACACCTGGCTCCAAGTGGGAGATGTCAGAGAGAAGTCCACCTGGCTTCACTAGAGATGATGATGATGGTAGCTTCTGAACAAACAACCGAAAACACTCAGCACCCATAGCACGTGGTAGTGTGGGTGGGGGCAGGAGACAAGATGCTGTATCGACCTGCTTTTTATGATGCTATGCTTGGAAGACACTGACCTCTTGGTACCCCGCTTGATAGACTTTTCCTCAGCTGAATAAGCAGCTGATACAAGTTGGGAGGGCTTTATGGACTGAAATTAGTCAGGGACCATCGCGAGGGAAAACTGGTTTTGTTTCATGCGTGTGTCTGCTAAAATGCAGTAGCAGTGACATGCTTACCATGTGTGTCTGTCACCGCCCCTAGGAGCGGCACCTAAGGCCTAGGTCTCTTGGCCTAGGGCAGAACCCATTTAGTAGATATGTGTTTTCTTTTTGTCCTTTTAAAAAATGTTTATTTTATTTTACATGTGTGAGTATTTTTCCTACGTGTGTGTGCACCATGTGTGTGCCTGATGCCAGAGAGTTCAGAAGAAGGCACTGGATCCTCTGGATCAGATGCTTGTAAACACCATGTGGGTGCCAGGAATTGAACCAAGATCCTCCGTGAAAGCAACAAGTGCTCTTAGGCACTGAGCCAACATGTTGCCTAAGGAGAAGAGTCAGAATTAACTCTGCCTTTAGACCAATGACTGGGTTCCAATGTATGAAAGAGATTCCTAATGATTAATGGCGCTCCACTGAAAATGTGGTTTGTTTTTTTTTTTCCCCACACAGGCAGTACTTTCAGGAGGTAATATTACCATTTTGGAAATCGGTCTGATGAAAGAGAACTAAGTGACATTGTGTTCCTGGTACTCTAAAACCATAAGTCAGTGCCAGTATGCGAGTTAGGAGGACAGCAACAACATGAGGAAGAAACAAGCGATGCTAAGGGCTGGAGGCCTTTCACATACCAGAGCAGCAGAAAGTGAGGGAGAAGCTGCTTCCCACAAAGCACAGCAGGTTCTGTGCTCACAGGACTTCCTTGGTTCCTTCATGTTCTATCACTGAGTGGAGCATTCCAAAGGCAAAATCCACCTTCAGTCTAAACTATCCATTAAGGATAGACTCACCTAAACTATCCATTAAGGATAGAATCTGACTATATACAAATTAACTACACGGTATTCTGTATGTATCAATGTAAACAATACCACCTGGGTAAATATGTCAAAAGGTCACTAGGGATTTTACACATAGTTTAAATGACCTCTCAGTTATCCTCTGCTTAGCTTTGCCAATATCATATTCTAATGCAACTGCTACGTGTATGGTTTCAGAATGCCTGGAACATAAATAGAGCATTTTTAGTCCTCAGAACAAGCCTGAAATGTTTGAGGAATGAAAGCATGGTGCTCAGGAGTCTTGAGTTTTTCAGTTCATAAAGTAAGAAAGCATCTGAGGCACCACCCAGATGCAAGTCTGTCTCACCAAGGCTCCATTTTCCATTTCTGTGAGTCTCCTGTGAACTGGCTCTTACATGTCTCCCCCTTCTCCACCACCCACCTTGGGTCAGAGGGCTTGGAATGTTATATTGCATAAGCATTACATCCTTATGAGTGAACAGAAGGAGAGGAATTTCTACATAATAAACTTCTGGAACAACTGAAAACTTACTCCTTCACGTGTACATTTTGTGCAAAAGCTTAAGGTTATCTGCTGATTTCAAACTTGAGTTCAGTCCATGGGAGACTCTCTTTGAGACATGGGAGTTTGAGTCAGAGGCAGAACATGTACCATGTGAAAAGGCTGGGGCCACTAACAGAAATTAGAAAGGTGAACTTGGTGCCATGGCAAAAGAGTGAGGCTCTGAAGCTCCCAAGCCCTGCCATTCCTACCTATCTCTAGCACTAAAGTGGCTGCCAGAACAGGCATCTGGAGAATGGAGCAGAGATAGCAAGGCAAGGCTTGCCTGGCTTGCCTGGCTTGCCTGGCTTCCCCATTCCAAGGCTGGACAGATCTATATTCACTCTTTTGGCAGGTAGTTGTCTTCCCTGGGGACCCATGGGTTGGAAAATCCCTCTGTACCACCCTGTGGTGATCACGGTGTGAAGGGGGACAGAGCCCGGCACCTCTAATACTAGGACAGAAAAGACACATCATGCATTTGACCTGTACCTTTACTTGCATGGCCTGTGTGGGAAGACAAAAGGAAAGAAACAAGGAGAAGAGACAGTCAGTACAAGCAGGGATCCAGGGCATCAGGCAGTATGTTATTCATAGCTTCTTAGGCCCAGTTGCTCAGTCAGCATGCCAGAAACTCAACAGTTCACGTGAGCATAGCATGAAGACCGAGCAGAGGTTAGGATGCAGGTTAATTTGCCTGAAAAGAATTGTATATGTCTGCATCAAGCACGCGATGAGCCTTCCAGAGGGTATGCTCTTTAGAACCCACCCACAGTAGCTACTTATGGCAACTCTTTAAGTCTACAGTGTCTCCTCTTCTTCCTTAAACCAAACAGGGGGGTGCAGACATTTTGCAAGTACCCAAAGACCTCCCTCCCACCACATTATCAGCTCCAGCATAATAAAAAAGTTAAGGGCAACGCCTTTGAATCTTTTCAGAATGCTTTAAAATATTTTTATTCAAGTTCATTTGGTACATGTGATGTATAAGACAGCCTAATGCTATTTCACCATTTTTTATAATGAAAAATCTTTCGTACATTGTACTTTGATCATATTTTTTCCTCTCCCCCAATTCCTTCCCACTTCCCTAACCACCCAACTTTATGTTCTTTCTCTTTCTCTCTTAAAAAGAAAAATCTGAAACCAAAACTAAAACAAGCCTCTCAAAAGCTTACACAGAAAGAAAACAACAAAACAAGAACTGGAATCCTTTTTTGTGTTGGCTATTTGCAACTGATAAAAACATGTCTTAAAAATTATTCAAAGGGCTAGCATGTACATAGCTCACTCAAGGCCCTGACTTTGATCTACAGTACTGAATCAAAGGAACAAAAACAGAGCAAACAACAATGACAACAAAGAGACCATACTATACTTCTGGCCTGGGCATGATGATACACCCCTTAAATGCCAGCGCCAGAGGCTAAGGCAGGTAGAAGAAGAGTTCAAGCACAGCTTAGGCTTCATGGTAGGATCTGAGGTTAGCCCAGACTACATAGTAAGACTCTGTCTCTAAACAGAGGGAGGGAGAGGGAGACAGAGATGAGGATGGGTGGGGTCTTGTAGGCTTGTCCAGAGTGACTTGGGATCACTCCACAGCCTAAGTAAACAACGCAGCCTCTCTCTTTTTACATGGCCGCTTTAAAACAAGCTTTAAGTCAAAGCTTCCTTCATCCTGAAGGTTAATACCTATTTTTCACCTATGGCTAAGGTTAATTGCCTCATGGTAATTCCCTAATTCTGGTTCATATGCCCTCAAAAAAACTTCTCCTATCTACTCTTAGGTTAAGAACTACCGCAGTACTTAATGATCAAGGTACATTGCCTGGTGCTGTCTGTGCCAATACAGTGCATGGGGTTCACATCAAGCTTTGATCAAAGGCAGACGAGCACTGTGAAGTCCTTGCATGGCAGAGAGGGTAAGTGGAGTGAATGCAAGTCAGCTCAACAGGAGATGTTAGAGGAAAGAATTTCTGGAAATCAGTTTGAGAAATGAGGTTGTGGGGAGGAGAGGGCAAGCATGCGGAGGAAGGATTATGAGAAAAGGAGAGAGACAGGAGGGAAGGTTGAGAGAGTATAGGAGAAATGGTAGGTGTGTATGTGTGAGGGGGCAGAGGTTAAAAAAGGAAAGAGAGGGAGACACACACACACACACACAGAATAAATGTGAGATGTTTCAAAAGTGTAAGAACAAAGAAGACAAAAGAGAAGGAATGCAGATCGAGGAAACGAAAGAGAACAGTTTATATGAATGCGCGTGCGCACATGCCTGTTGAACAAAACTCACATGATTTTGCATGTCCTTGAAAGGTTTTAAATATATCTTCTCAGACAATTCCTGTCCCTTTTTCAACCCACTAGAACCACACCCCAATTCTTGTATTTCAATTGTTTATCTTATTTGTTTACGGTATTGGTCAAAGACCGGCTTAACATGTCTTTGGCTAAATGCACTCTAACTTACCATTCCCCTCGGAGGAAGCTGCTGACAAAACCACCAGAAAACAAAGTCCATTTAAAAACTAAACCAAACCAAAATATTTGCTCAGCTAGTCACATTAGCTTCACGTATGTTCACAGACTGGTGCTTTACAAACAAAATATACAATGAGCCCTCAAAAAGATAAAAGAAATCCGTGTTGGCTGCCAGCAAAATATTCTATCTTTGAGAGGATCTTAAATGAACTGGGTGGGAACAGCGTGGCCCACTGTATATTTTTTGTGTGTCCTTGCCATCAGGCATGACTTATGCAGAGTGAGGCATGCAGCATTCACAGATGGATGCCTCCACCAAGACTGCCATATGCACCAAAAGCAATTTCATTTTTACATAGTACTAGAATGCAACTAAGAACAGGGGCAAACACAAGCAATGGTGACAAGTGCCAGTTCAGATCAGGTAGCAGAGAGCATTTCATTGGATGGAAGCAAGGACAAGAGGGAATCCACTGATGTGGAAGAAAATCTCCTCCCTGGCTTCCCCTGTATAGTTCTCTCTTCTTAGATATCAGAAACGACTTGCTGGCATCTTATCTATCCTAAAGTGTTCATCAAATGATATTTGTATATCTGTATAACAGATACTAGGGAACCCTGACTTTTAACCAGACTCTTTTGATAGAACCTAAAACAGGTAATAAGCTCAACCAAATTATGCAGATTGGAAAGCTGGAGTCTGAGAAATTAAGTGAATAAAGCAAAACTCTAGTTGGGACCACAGCCAAGAACAGGGCTTTTTCCTTTCCATTTCTGTCTATGTACTGCTATTTTCTCTGTCCTAAATGAGGCAATAGGGAAGGCATAAATGCATAAGGCTCAGAAACAATTGGGGTAGAATGTCAGTGGAAATGCAGCAGTTTGCTCTTAAAGATGGACCTTTCCAAGAGGGAAGATACCTGTGTTTTAAACATGAATATTCTCTGACCAGACAAGCAAATGCTCCGCTTTCCTTATTCAGCATCATGAATGAACTAAGCGAATGCTCCCCTTCCCTCATTCAGCATCATGAATGAACTAAGCATGTTATGTTAGTTTGTTAGAGGATGAGTTGTGGAATGGTATTCTGTTGCCTCATTCATTTCTAAACTCAAGGACCTTGAGGATCCATTCATCACCAGAGGACTCTTTCCCCAATTCCTGCAATTCCTGCTCAAAAGGGATGCAAATCCTTGTATCTGATTGTTTTAAATGCTAGCTGGGTCAGTCCTGAGTCAAAGGATCTACCCAAAGTAAAAGATAGCATAGTGTCTACCTAGGTTTTACCGACTTTTCTGTATAAAATCTGCGTTAAAGGAAGCTTGTGATGGCTACATGAAGTCCCCGCAAGGCAACTAAGATAAGATGGAGTGTTAGGGAACTAGAGTCTGGGAAACCTGGGCTTGTGGTCCTTAAGTGAACAGCTATATCTATCAATAGCTGAATGCAAAAAGAATGTGGAAAACCAGGTAAGTGTATCTAAAGCACCAAACGAGATACCATTAGGATTCCTTTGCAGCTAAGACTCTCCTTGGCTATAATCTCTCAGCTTTCTATATGAGAAATTTTCACTGTCAACTTTATTAGGCAGCATATGTTAAAAGTGTACTCTAGTATATACTGGAGAGTAGGCTGTAAACTCTACAGTCAGATTTTGGATACTGGAAGAGGTGCTAGCATTAAAACAGGTGAAAGATAGAAAAGGCCATGCTAAGCAGGTTGCACCTGCTCAGAGCCAGCTGGCCTAGGCACTCAGATTTTCACTGTGGTAGGACAATAGTTTCTTTCCTGCAGTGTCGAAACATCAGTTGTCTATCCCAAATGGTTACTAGAAAGGGGATCAGGGCCTTCATTACAAACCAGCGGTTCCCATCTTGCCAGATCCACCTTTCACTTCTGAGAGGTCCCCATGCATACTCCCCCTTCATGTTCCTCATAGGCAGCACTGTGCCAGCAGTGCCAGTAATAAGGTGACTGTCTCTCCGCTATTACAGGCTATTCACACTTGACATAGAAGCCAAACCTCCCCAAGGCACAGTTCTCAGGGAAACAGGGCCAAGAATAAGCCACATGCCACTAACAAGACATCACATTTAAGGTGAGTTGGCTTTTTATATGTGTAACTGAAGAAGTATGGCTGGTAATTCTCTCCAGCCAAGACAATGAAGCTTCAATGCATACAGCTCACTGAAGATGAGACCCAAGTCTACTTTGCCTCCTTTGTTCCTCCTATAGTCTAGCTTTTCTCCCAGACAGGAGAATCACATGCCCTCTTTCAAATGTTTTCTGCAGGGAGATGGACAGATTTTTGGCTTTTCCACGACATTTTTGCAAATGTCATGTAAAATGAACATAGGCATTAAGAAGTCAGCACATCTGGAGTAAAACATATACCAGCATTTCAAACAGAAAAAGAAAGGAGAGAGAGAGAGAGAGAGAGAGACCACAAAACAAGCATGAAGCCAGGGTGTGTGCTGAGGAGGTGTGAAGTGAAGGCAAGGTCATTCCTCCCAGCCCATGAGAAGGTGGCTTTGTGCACCTGTGCTTTTGCGTTGTAGCTGTGCTGGACCCATTACTCAAAAACCATTTAGAGCAATGTCTGTTTGGAGACCTCTCAAATGCCTTGGGCAAGTCTTGAGACTTAAACATTCTGATATACAAGCACCTATTTATTCACAGAACTCGATGATTTTGCTATTCAGCAGGAGCTTCTTCTGTCACATTCTTAAAGAAACAGCAGTAGAGGCTGCTGGTTATGTACTGGGACCTAAGTTGGGTGTGTTATTTAAGCCCCAAAGAGTATGACCTAGATATAAGACATGTCTGAGGTCAAGGTTGAAGCATCCTTGAGATGGAATTCTAAGGACTTACTTTTGACATCTTGCTTTTGCTGTCTCCAGTTAAAAATGCCAAGTTATTAATTTCATTTTGAATCACAAAATTTTGCTCTTCCCTCTTGAAGTTCTAAAGCAGGGCAGGGTAGAGAAAAATTAAGGAAAAAAAATAGCAAGCATTAAAAAGAAAGCTTCTCTAGCTATAAACCTGTCAAACCAAGCTAAATCCAGAGCCCAGGTGTGTCCTTACGTGAGATTTACACCACAGAATGAAGACCTCAGCCACCATGCGGAAGAGCTGGTCAGAATCCGAATCCGGGCTTTTGAGCCAGTTAGATCTGCATTAAGAAGCAAAGGAATAGGTATGGGAAATTCAGCAGTGATTACAGGGCTCACACTCCACGAATGACAGCGGTATATATTTACCCAGGTAAAACTATATTACCATACAAAAACAATAATCCTCATACATTTAGGGACAGGTTCAGAATTCAGATATGCATCATTAATACTTTGATCAAAGTTTTCAATGATTGTCTTGGCCAAACAATTGTCAGACATTAACATTTCAAAACTGTCACCTTTGTCACCTTTGCTTTGTTTCTTCTGTAAATAGATGATTAGGGCATAAGTTTGGAAACAGGCCATCCCAGATGCCTCACTGCAGAGATTTAATGAATAAGCCTAGTCAACCTATGAAAACACCAGCCGCTACAGCATCTAGTCCTGCCCTGGCATTTGACATTGGCAAGCCTCTAGAAATCTGACCTCGTAAACACATCATACCCTACACCTTTGACACTGAAAGCCAGTTTTCTGAATGGAAGATTTAAAATAACTTAATATATGTGTGGAGAGCTGGGCATGCAGGTGTGTGCTGTGGAATGCATATGCTAGCAGATATCAAAAGAAGGCATCAGATCCCCTGGAGCTAGAATTATAGGGGGTTGTGAACAGGATGGGTGCTGGGAACTGAACTCAGTCCTTGTAAGAGCAGTACTTGATCTTAACCATGGAACCATTTCTCCAGTCCTTCAAAGCCAGCTTTCTAAATGAAAGAAAAAAAAATTGACTATCACTTCAACTGTCTGAGCAGAAGCCATTCTTTCTTGGTGTGTGGTGGTGGGGTTATAGTGGTGATGGTTGTGGGGTTGTAGTTGTGGTGCTGGGTGGGTGGGTGGGTGGTGGTGGTGGTGGTGGTGGTGGTGGTGGTGGTGTGGGGCAGGGAGGACATGTGTTCATGTGTAGGGGCCAGAGAACAAACTCAGGTATCAGTCCTCTGATGTTGTCTCTTACTGACCTGGAACTCACCAAGTTGACTTGCCTGGCTAGCCAGCCAGCTCCAAAGATCTGCCTATCGCTGCATGCCTTTAAGCCAACAAAACAAAACAAAACAAAACAAAAAACAAAACAAAACAAAACAACCAAAAATCCTGTAGTTTCTGGGGATCATGCTTATAGGCAGGAATTTTACTGACTAAGCTCTCTCTGGTCCCAGGAACCAAGTGTCTTTTATAAACTCTTAAACCGTTTAGGAGTTCTCTATAAATAGGCACATTTTTTTTTTTCCTTTTTAAAACTAGGTCAGGTTAAGACATAACACAAAATTGACAAAAAGGCTAAATTAAGTCAAACTTAGTCATTTTCTATAAGTTGTCTTGCTCATGTGTATCTTGTGCATTTGATTAGTTGTATTTCAAAAAGGTAGGTTGAATTGCTATTTCCAATTTCTGCACAGAATGATTTAAAAAAAAACTTCTAGTAGGCACTTTCATATCAAACATGAGGAGTTTACTTCACATTAAGTGTCTACTCAATTTTCTAGATGTCAACCCACCAATTTAATCACGACACCATCCGGAGTTAGTAAGTACACCACATACTAAAAGCTCAGCCCACAAGACTGCACCCCACTTCACACATGAGCCACAGAATGTGACCACCTGGCTGTGAATCAGGGGTTTTTACAATTTCCTGCGTTCATAATTAATAAGAACAACTCATGGCTTTGGAAGTCACTTGTTATCAATAGTTTATCTTAAATACAACCAAAGAACATGAAAGACATATATAGGGCAAGATATTGTGAATGAAAATTCCTGAAGAGAAGCTGTTGTCTGGCTGTGAACAAAAACTCCTAGAAGGATTTTCTGTGTCTTCAGAGACTGATGGACTAAATGAAATTTCAGGACTGTGGAGAGGTTGGAATTTTGTCCATTCAGAGGCTGATGGCTTTATCTTCCGGAAAAGCCATTCCTTGCCCCACTCTGAACCTGAATTAACACCTCGTGATTGCCCCCTGCCAACTCTGCCACACACACTCACACTAAGACACTTTGGGAAATACGTCTGGTATTCCTGGGCATCCTGACAGTCCTATCCACTCACAGAATGCTCCACGGTAGGCAAGAAAGATCAGTTCACTTTTAGATTTTTTTCTCTTTCTTATCTCCCACATGCCTCCCTGCCCTGGGCTCTAGCTTCAAGATGTGTTTTATTGAACCACTCTTGTTTTCAAATTCAATTGACATCTTTATAAAGCATAGTTATGCCCTCAGTACTCATCCTCCTTTTCTTCTATAGCAGCAGATTGTTGTTGTTGTTGTTCAGAGTGACATCCTGTCCTGCTAAATATCATGGTACTCCACTTGCTTAACCTATAACAGGAAACTGATCAATGAGATCAAACAGGAAGCTGAAGAATGAACTTCCTAGAAAAGTTCTTTAAAAAGAGATTGCATAGTGAAAAGAGCCTTTTTGCCTTTGCCTGTGAAATCTGCTTTAAGCGTTTTGATTAAAATGGAAACGCAAAGTCTGGAACTCAATTGAGTTATTAAAACATAAAATAACTTTGGAGATGGAAGGCAATGGGAAAGATATGAAGACAAAGGTTTTGCAAGTATCCACAATGAATAATCATGCTGGTCATACACTGCCTTATCTTTGGATTTCTTTTATGTATAATAGACTCCTCATCTCTTTAAGCAGTATAGTCACTTCTCCATTACCTGCAGCCCAAATGCAATTCAAGCTTGAGGTCTGAGACTGATAAGCTCTTTGATTTTCCTTCACATTGATTTTTTTCAGAATACTTTTTCAGGGTTACATTTCTCACTTTATCAGAACTGCCAGCTGTTCATTCCTTGGTGTTTCGGTTTAAACAAGCTTTGTGTGTTTGTACTGTGGCCTAAGTGGGAAGAGGCAGGGTCGTATCCTAATCTGCCAAGGAAAGGTAAGCCATGGGGATGGTCAGTTAGGAAGACTAGCAAGAACAAGACCTTAGGTACCATTTTCTCATGGAAGAATATTCTGTTCTCTTTGCCTTCATGCTGTGATGCAGCTTGAGGTGGGGAAATTAAGCTTTGCTCACTCCTCTTCTGAAAAGCAAATCTTTATTGACCATCTCTAGTAAAGTTCTTTCCTCGAGACAGATTGGTGAGTATGAAGAGCAGCCTATTAAATGTTTTCTCCCAGGTACACAAGCTCTCTGCTCCTCCCCTTCAAGACAGACCAAAAATGACACTTGCAGGAGAAAATATTTTGCCTTCATTTCAATTGCTCACTAACTCTGCTCAGAGAGATATTTTCAGAGGATTCAGCATCTAAGTCAATACTTAGCCACTTGATCTCTGCCGAGATCATTACCTAACCTGTGGGTCTTTTATCATCTGCACTGCTTGCTGCCAAGAAGCAGCCATGAAATGCAAGGGTTCTGATGGAAGAGATTCAGGTTAGAGGTCATGAGTTGGGACTCTTCCCTGTAAGGGCGGAGAAGGCAACCCAAGCAGGTGAAATAACTGAGTTGTTAACGGAACACAAGAATCCCCCGGGGATAGAATCTTAATGAGCTGAATATGATGGCCCAGTGTGATGCCAGGAAAGGGGGAGGCTCATGTAAGGAGTCACTAGCAGAAAAAACCCACTTTATTCACTCTGGGTAAAGGCTGCTCTACAGACTGCTAGGCAGTCAGACGCTGGCAGACACCCAGGCACCCACTGGTTCACACACACACACGCACAGACTGTTATACAGGTCACACATAAGTAGGTACACACAGGCAGGCTAGGGAAGGTAAAGTCTCTGGTTTGGAAATACTTAAAAAGAATCCACACAAAAGTAGCATTTTGCCAGAAATAGTTACATGACATACTACATCACCACACACTTTCATGTCCTCTGGACATCTGGTGTCCACCATTTTGTGTTGACTCATAGCTCCACAGATGTCCAGGATCAGCCATCTTGGCCCATGCTGTCTAAACATAAATTGCTCCTTATGGCCCTCTGTTCCCAGCAGCTGTGCATTTGTAATCCCAGCACTGAGAAGGCTGAGCCAGGAGGATCCTTGTGAGTTTGAGGCTAGCCTGGGCTACATAAACAAGACTTTGTCTCAAATGTTACATGCCCTCAACAGGACAAAATAGAATCTTGGGCAATGGCAAGAGTAAGGAGACTCAAACTTAACATTTTCAAAATGAAGAGCTCCCACGTTTTGAAAGATACTGAAGCTGTGCTGTTGGGTTCAGGGTCAGGTTATCTGAGGTGAAGCCTTCTCTCAATGTTACTGTAAGACTTCACTCCACACAGGCCTCAGCTTAAGATGGCCACTGTGCAAGGGTTTACTCTGATTCTCTTTGATAGTTTCAGAGATTAAAAAAAAAAAGATTTATTTATTATTTATACAGTATTCTGTCTGCATGTACACCTGCAGGCCAGAGGAGGGCACACCAAATTTCATTATAGATGGTTGTGAGCCACCATGTGGGTGCTGGGAATTGAACTGAGGACCTCTGGAAGAGCAGCCGGTGCTCTTAACCTCTAAGCCATCTCTCCAGCCCAGAGATTTTTTTTTTTTACTAAAAATTATAGACCAGAGAAATATTTGTGTCCTACATATTTCTGATTCTCAAAAAGGCAAACAGACAACTTCCCTTTTAGAGACTTGTTGACCCTGTCCTGACTGCTGTCTCTAGGGAAGAGATAGTGGGCAGCTGCTGTACTTTGATCTGCTCAAAGTACACCTGGAGTTCTTTGCGTATCCTGCCAGCTCCAGGCTCAACACTGACAAATGAAAACTTATTTTTAAAAGGAGATTCAAACACCTTCCCATAGGGAAGAAGGAAGTACAAAGGCTTAAAACAATGGAGACAGACAGAGAAGAAGAAAGGGCATGGAGTTTCTCCAGTGTTTACAAGTGTTGCCACATGGAAGCCGAGTTTTCTCTGGTTTTAGAGAACAAAGTTAGAGCCTACAGGTAAAAACTATAGTTGAGCTCACGATAGCTGGAAACCGGGATGGACTGCACGCAAAACAAGGCTGCTTCTGTCCTTCCATTTCTTCCCATCAGTGGGGTAAGCAAACAAGATAGGAAATCTTCTGCAGGAGAAGGGAAGAGATACTTATCCATCCGAGGGGAGGAAACTTGAGGTGACTACAGTGTCTCTGTCAGCTCATCCGCACCATCATTCCAAATCAGTTGGTTCTTTTGGATGGAGAGGGTATTACTGAAACTAAAGTCTGCACTGCGTGCTGCTCTCCACTAAAAACCTCAGGGACAGATTTTGGTGGAAAGGGTTTTATTCAAGGCTGACCCTGAGGAAAAAGAAGGCTTTCCTGTCACAAATCTCTACCCACATTAAGAAATGGGCAGAAAATCCCAGGATGGGGCAAGTCTTTTCATGTCCCTTTTTGAAAGTCTTCCAATCCCACTTTCTGGATCTGCCCAACACCTCTTGTTCTCAGATAAACTGCTTCCCACAGACATAAGCAAAGAGAGGAACATCCTTTGATTAGGGAGAAGACTGTGGGAGGAGACAAAGGTAACAAAAGGTTCAAGGAAAGATTAGAAGGGGAGGCAAAAATAAACCTTACTTTATGACCTCACAGTTCCAGCTCTCCTCCTGCTTTTGTTCGGATGCATTAATAATAAACTCAGAGTCACCAACAATGTGCGACAGTGTTGAATTAAGGGCGGAAATCAGAGCGCTTCCTCTTGGTGTCACCTGACTAAGAAAAGCAAGCCTGATTTGAATTCTCTAACTCAGTCTCCCTGTATCTCCTGTCTTCCTGAGTTATGAGTCTGAATCTATGCCTGTCTGAAGTTGTCTTTCGAACCTGTCCCTGTGTCTGTTTGTCCCTATGTGTCTGTTCCAAACAAAGAGCATTGCTCTCTCTTTTATTGAGCAGCACAGAAAGTGTCACGTGGGGAGGAAATGAAGGACACTTCACAGCAATCCTTGATGGTTTTACAAGGGATTAAGTCCTGACTCTAACTGACCCAAATAACACGATCAATCACTATCTGAACTGCTTTGTTCAATATTTGTGGTGGCTATCCATTTTATAAGACTGTTTTCAGCTCGTATTTGCTTTTTTCAGCAAATGATCATCATAACACATATTCAAACACACACATGTTACTCTTGGATCCGAGGCATGGAAGAAAACTTAAGGTTAGAGCTATGTATCAGTTTGGCCTGCAAAAGGTGATTACATGGGAAATCCCAGGCAAGCAAGGTTGGCTGTTACATCATTCACTGAAAGGCAGGTTAAACAAACAGGCTGAGTACACAGTAGGAAAGCAGTCTTAAGTCTTACGTGACCTTAAGGTATGTTATTAACAGCAAAGGTCTCAGTCTCTTCTAATGTAAGAATTATTTTTATCATAATGCATAGCGATATCCTGAAAAAATCAAGTTAGAAAGCATGTGATTCTGGATTTTTTTTTTTTTTTCTTGAGGATCTCACTCTTCAGTCTAGGCTGAAGTTTTAGCACATCCTTTCCTCAGCCTCCTAAGTGCTGCAATTACAGGCATTGAGCCCTTATGGCCAGCACCCTGGACAGTTTTTCTACAGTACCCTCTTAGTATGGTATAAAAGCCTTCTTCTTTCACTGCTATTAAAGGTCTTTGAGGAGTCGGGCACTCATGTTGGAAGGATGTATTTCTAAGCAGCTCACATGGCTGTGACGCTCAGAGAGGAACAGGTTGGAAAGCGGAGATGAATGAATTAATGATGATCTCAAAGACTCTCTGACATTGCCATTTTTAGCAACTGTCAAGCACCCTGTAAACAGGGCACGCTCTGTCTTGAGTCTTGATCATCCCTGGTAACAGACGCAATTCAAAAGCTATTCCAGGAGCAATCTTGCTCCACTTTTATTTTTATTTTCACCTCAAACCCTGACAAATTTCTTCTTTAAATTGCTAACATAATTACGTTAACGGAAATGACTAAAGTTGATACTCTTAAGAGCACAGTTCCTTTGTCAAAATGAATATAATTTCCTGTAGCTAGAAAAGGAAATATTTTATTCTAGTCTTAATGTGTATATTTATGCACGTGTGTTTATGAGTCTTTCTCTGTGTGTAGACAATATGTATGCAGAAGATGTTTTCTTTCAAATCCTTAAATATAAGTAACTTCATACAAATTACTTTGAGTGTGGCTTATATTTTAAAGATGAATGCTAAAGTGAATATACATTTCCTGCTATCACAGAATGGGAAACAACTCTAAAAGTCAGTTACGTTCTCTCAGCTATATTTGCATCCCTTCTAGAACTCCCAGATTGTAGGACTTTCAACTCTAAGAGAGTATAGTATAGTGAAATACCTACTTAGTCATTGCTTCTATTCCTGGCAAGGGGGCTCCTGAGCAGTAGGAGTCATTTTTGCTTTCGTAACAAGCTCCTTTGGCCATGGGGGCAGTTATGAATGACATACCTTGCTGACAGGCTAGATAACTGAAGGATAGCACCTGAGCCCCAGACAGACTAGAACTCTCTAGTACTGGTTGGAATCAGATTAGAGGGTCAGAACTTTCAGTCTTATTCCTAACCTCTTGGAAAAAGAGAGGATTCAGTTCAAACTCAAACACCAATGGCTATTGATACAATCAGTGAAGCCCACCTAATAAAACTGTTAAAGGCCAAGGCTGCTGATCAGTGGTAGAACACTTGCCTGGCAAACTCTCCTAGGCTCAATGCCCAGTACAACAAAGCAAAGCAAATGAAAACAGAACATAATTCCACTACCAACAGAAACTCCTGAACCTCAAGACTAAGAGTCTTCTAGACTGGTGACCACATTGATGTGTGGGGAGGAAGCTACACCTGGGGAGCTTGTGGGGACTCTGTGTCTCTGTGTATCCCCAAACCCTTCCTTCCTTCCTTCCTTCCTTCCTTCCTTCCTTCCTTCCTTCCTTTTTTCTTCCTTCCTTCCTTCCTTTTTTTCCTTCCTTCCTTCTTTCTTTCTTTCTTTCTTTCTTTCTTTCTTTCTTTCTTTCTTTCTTCCTTTCTTTCTTTTTCCCTGTAAACTAGAGCACTATAACAGGCCCCAGAGACAGATTGAGAGTTTCTTTTTTCTCAGTTTCAGTTTAAACTGCAATAAACTCATTTCCCCATTTTAACATGTATTATGCCATTTTCTCTTATTACGGTGAGTGTTCTGACCCAGGCCTTATTCATTGTGAATCATTCTGAGCAGGGGTCATAGAAATCCAAGTTTATATTCTGCACAGAAAAAACTGTGGCTATCCTGGTCACCTCCATTTAACATCATTTTTATTAAATTTGTTATTGGACAATTTCCCATATGTATACAATGCATACTATCCATTTTTGTCCCCAACCTTCTTACCACCTTGCCACTTTCTTTCTTCCCCATTTACCTCTCTTTTATGTTATTGTTTATTTGTTTTGTGACCTATTGAGCATAAACAGGCCATCGTATGGCCATGAGCTTAGAGCTATCCTCTATGAGCTTAGAGGTATCCTGTGGATCTGGATGGATTCAGCAGGGGACACACAACTAAAGCCAGTGATCCTCCTTTCCAAGAATTTATCCATCTCTGATTATTCCAGAGGTAAAGTGGATTCCTAATAGCGTCTGTTTTTTGGCAGAATGTTAAAATGGACAATCTTGTGTGGGACTGGTGCATGTAACCTCAGTTGGGAGTTAACGACTGCAATATTTGTTAGTTATTTCTTTTTCAAAATGCGACAAAAACACTACTCCTGAACTATATCACCAACCCAATGGCACCCCCTATAGGGTTGGTGTTTGAAGTTGGGGCAGTGTAACATGCAGGTCTACGCTAATTCTGGGCAGTTCAGAATTAGTCTACATTGTTGGGTATCCTGTTGATATTGAACTAGAGAGCCAGAATGGGGAAAACTATTTACCTTTGACTGTAGGGATGGCAAAGCAAAGTTCAGATATTATAGTCTAAAGTGACACACTTGTGTGTTACATTGTCAAGGGGTGGATTTGTGAGAGCTAATTTTGATTATTAACTTGGTTGAATTAAGAAATATCTAGGGAGGCATTTGAGGAGATGGCTCAGGGGTTAAGAGCACTGGCCGTTCTTCCAGAGGACTTGAGTTCAATTTCCAGCACCCACATGGCAGCTCATAACTGTTAGTAACTTCTGTCCGTGGGGATAAAATACATACGTGATGTACAAACACACGTGTAGACAGAACACCTATTCACATTAAATAAAAATGAAGGTTAAAAAACATTTAAAAATAAAATGCCTCGGGCAGGAGTGGGTCCCAAATTTGGGTATTTCTAGAAAGGAGTATATGAAAGGAGAAGACCCAACCTGAAGACAGATGGCATGATTTCTTGGACTAGGGTTCCAGAATGAATAAATAAGGAAGACAAACAAACAAACAACAACAACAAAAATCAAAAAACAAAGACAACAACAAAAAACAGGGAAAGCCAAGGGAACAATGGTATTCTTTTTCTCAGCTTCTTTACCTACTCAGATGTAAGTATGCTCCTACTGCCTTCCCCTTCCCCTCCACGACAGACTGTGTCTCCTCAGACCATGAGCCAAAATAAATCCTTCCTTCAGTTGTTTCTTATCAGCTGTCTGGTCACAGCCTGGAGGAAGGTAACTAATATAATGAGGTCTTCAGTACCACATTCTAAAGTTCACTGAAAATATCTATGCTTATCCTACAAATACCCTGTATTCTGTATAGACATATATACCTACAAGCCCTCATTTATCTCAATGTACTGTTTAACTATTCATTATATCATAATTAAATTCTATATGCCAAAATGAACATATGGGGTTTGGATAAAGGATGGCTCCTACAGAATATTTCTGTTATTATCAGAATTAATTTGCTTAATTATGACATTTGTGCATGTCAACTATTAAATATCCTGAACACACTGCTTCCTAAGTACTTCTACCCATAGTTCCTCTTTCCAAAATGCTCTTATTCTAGACCTTTATGGCTCCTAGCCTCTTATGCTGCTTTCCCATTAACACCACAGTTAAGGAATTGCATTCTACCTGTCTTTCCTAATTCTGTTTACTTCTCTCAACATGGTTTTACTATTTTTTTTTAAATCGTGTATGCTTCTCTACTCCCAGAATAAATGCTCCTATGCTAAAGAGTATTTATCTTCCCTCCACCAAGGCCTTGAACAATACATGGCACAGTCAAGGACATCCATTAATGAGTATATGAGCGAACAGCAGAAGGACGGAAATGAGTCAACGCAAACCTTATTCAACCAGCTCCCCCGCCTTGCAGTAGCCCATGAGGATGCATGCCTCAATCCATTAAAAAAAAAAAATCACTAGTGGAGAGACTGGTAGTGGTAGCTGTTGTTTCCTTCATCTCCCTAACAACATAAAGCAGTAGCACCTTTCCATGCTATTTGACTGCCCAAACCAGTCTCAGAGAGCAGCAGGCAGTTTCTAGAGATCTCCTTCATACCTGTTGTTGTCCACATAGCGGATCAGCATGGGGTAGAAGGCATAGAGGTCCCTGCAGAGGACAGCAAACTCGTCTAGGATGAGAAGCTCAGCCTCCTGGGTGTCCCCCTTGCCATCAGTCTTCAGCTGCTCCTCTTCCTGTACAGTCTTCACTGCCTTCTTCTTTAGCTTCTCCAAGGTGGGGATGAAGTGGCTTCGAAGCAGGTCAGGCCTGGCTTTGCTGATGATTGGCTGGGCATACACTGCATTTGCAAACAGAGGGCCTTACTCTCATTTCATGTGTTGTGACCATTAATGACAATGAAAGGGGAGACTGAGGAAATCATCAACACAGGGTGACACCTGTATCTAGCTCCCTTCTTCAACCCTTCCTTTGTACTTTCCTCTCACAAGTCCTCAGTAAAGGCTGGGGATCTAGGATAACTGCATGAGAAGGTCCCAACTCCACTCAGCTCCTCCAGTCTGCAGGAGCCCCACCGCACATGAATTCCTCATATATGCATGGCATATGCCATACCCCTCCTCTCTTTTAACAGGCTGTCTTGCATCCTCTGACAGTCTGTCCATGATGGTCTTGGCCCTGAAGGAAGCCTTTTGTTCATAGAAATTAGGTTTATGCTGACCTGGGAGCATGCACTGGGTATGTGCTTTCTACTGAGATGACAGATATGTCAGTTATCCTGATCTGTCAGCACACATAGAATATGTGCACGGAAAGTCACACGGTACTGCACAAATGCATACAATTACTATGTGTTAAAAATAAAGTATCTATGTATGCTTGTGTGTGTATGTGTACACATGCTTTCCAATTATTTTATTAAAAAATCTGCCAGGAGAATAATAGCCCAGTCAAGTTCGAAGCCCTTGGCACTGGCATCTTTTTGGGCTTTGAGGGAAGGAGCTAAGGATGGGTTAGGAAAGACTGGGAACATTACTAGAAGTAGAGAAGCTGAACAAGAAATTAGTGGGGCTGCCATGTTGGCTTTTTGCAAAAAGAATGATGGAAATCCACATGTCCTATCCTATTTCTTATATCCCATTGATTAGATACTGATTATACTATTATGAATTAGGTCAGTTGGGCTGAATAGTCTGAGTATAAGAATCAGAATAATTGCAAGCAAAAGTGAAATGAAATGAACGCATCCTGAACCAATGACAATGGACACTCGAATGTCCATTTTGACATTTCTTTAACTTAGGGAAATTCAATTAAGGACAACTACATTCCAGGAGCTTTTCTTTTTCATCTCGTTTTCCCCTTACATTTTGCTTTCCTAATGAAAGAGAGAGAAAAAGAGATAGCTTCAACCAGAGAAGGCGAAGGTAGCTCTTTGACGGCACACTGCTGTACCCAACTGAGCTTAAATTAGGTACTTAACTACTACTTGGATGAGTCACCAGCAGTTAAGTGGCCTCACTGAATGAGATCTGAATTTGCCATCTGAAGGACAGCTAAAGTTCCATTTCCATCAGAGTTCCTCAGAGCAACATTCACACGCTGAAAGGAAGGGAGCAGATTCTTGGATCCTCAGCCAGACTTACAGATAAGAACCCATCAGATTGCCTTATGATCAACAACCCGTTTAGGGCAACTGCTTGTAAGAGATTGTCTACCATGTTTATTATATGTCCATAGGGTCTGCATTATCCAGCGGTCAAAATGGTTACGATTTTAATCTTGGTTCATTTCTGAAATAGAAAGGAGGTAGGACTATTTCCCACTTCTTGTTCTTCTAAAAATGTGTCTACTCATTTACCCGAAAGGGCCACTATTCTAGGTTGTGCTCCCTGTAGCCAGCTTGGTGTTTCGCGGTCCAGGAGGTTGGATAGAGGAAGCTGTGACAAGTAATCTCCGTGATCTAAACTGAAGTTCTATCAAAAACAATGATTTTCCACAGCGTTAATCTTCTCCCCAGACTCTAGCTTGATGCCCAGGATGCTAAATATTCATGGTTTCTTGACTGCTGGAAGTTCATCCATTTTTCAAAAACTTTTCCTCTTTTCATTGCTTCAAGAACAGAAAATTGGCTAATAGCATTCATTAAGAGCCTACTGCGTGCCAGGAGTTAAAGAGGAATACAAAAAAAGATAGAAAAAAAAAAAACCAACAAACCAAAGTGCGGCTATTGTTAGCTACATTCAAGCCAGTCTTAGAAAGCAAAAGTGAAATGCAAATGACACTGAGGAACTTAATACAGCCTGAAAGAGAGTGAGTTTCACGTAAGTGCCAAAGGCAAAGGTTTACTTACCAATAAATCATAGATACTTAGTAACAGAGAGCCAATAAGGTTTCTTAAGCACCCCAAAGAAATAAGTCAATGATGATCACAGAGGAGCACAGCTGATCTACAGGGCTTCTTGGAGGATTGAGGGGCCTGGATTAGCAGGGGAGTAGGGTAGGAGTGAGGGTTTGAGGAAAGCATGCCCATTCAGTTTACTTCTGTGTTGTTTTTGTTTGAGACAGGGCCTCACAGACTGGCCTTGAATTCCTATGCCAAGGACGGTCTTACCTCCACCTCCCAAGGGCTCACGTCACAGGGGTGTGTGCCAACACACCTGGCTTACACAGTGCTGGGGATTGAACCCAGGGCTTCGTACATGCTAGGCAAGTATTCTACAAATTGGGCTATGTCTCAGGACCCAGTAAAAAAAACAGGACAGAACTTGCACAGAATCATCACCGAACTAACAAAAGAGTTAATCAGAGACTCTGGCTGCCTTAATTGTAGGGCTGAAGCCTCGGAGAGAAAGGGCGTTGGTACCTGCAATGCGCTTCATCCAGGAGGCCTCATCGATGCCCAGGTTGTTGTTGATGATTTTCAGGATGTTGCCTAGGATAAGGCTGAGGTGTTCGGAGGTGACCTTGGTGCAGCAGGGGCCTGTGCTGGGGGGCAGGCTCTCAGGTCCCCGCTCCCACCAGTACGACAGGTAGTTGCAGAGCATGGGCAAGGCCACTTCAATGACATGGGGCATCTCAGTATAGCGGGCACCCGACTCTGCCAAGCCATTTATTTCCTTCATCAGGCCTTCCAGCTGGGGGATGTCGGGACACATGTCTTCCACCTTGTCGGGCATGCCCAGAACTGACCGAGAGAGTACAGGAGAGAGAGTACAGGAAGAGGAAAGGCACAGTGATTCAAAGGCACAGTGACGGAGCATACCATTCTTTTGGTCTCTAGATATAAATTTCCATCTTAAAGAAATGAGTTTGGGTAAGAGCAGCCTCATGACTCCAGTTGTGTGTGTAAAAACTATAGTTTCCTCAATGTCACACTGAAGTTAAGAACATAGTTAAAACAGCACAATGGAGACACTGCAGAGGAACAGATAACACATAAGACTGCTTTGTAACAAACATTCTTGCTATTCCCTCTTGTCCTGACTACTGGGACCTCAGTGTGTGATTAAAAAAAAAAAAATAGTGTCAGGAGTGAAATAACTCAATGTTCAGGTGCCAAATTATAGTTCAGTCGCCCAAATCATCCATAAAAGGGAAAGAAAAACATTCCACCAAATGCTCCTGCAGCTGGACGAGAAGCTCTAACATATAGCATCTAGTTGAAAATACACTGAGGAGGGAAAAAACTGCTCATGGATTAATCTTCTGCCTTTACAACCGAAATGATCAATAGTCTTAGGTGACTTAATTGACTTCCCATCAGTCACTCACTTTGTTTTTAAGAAAGCATATTTACAGAGACTAGTGAGCCAGCCCTCTTTTCTTCATTTTGCATGACTGAGGTCAATTCACTAGATAGGGACAACCAGGATAAAATGAAACTAGAATTCAGTATTATAGCAAGAAGATTAGAAGATTTTTTTTTTAAAAAAAGTAGAAAGAGAGGAAAGATTTTCTGTACTGTTCCCTTTAAGTTAAGGAACACCTTTCCCTGCAAGATAGGTGGAAGATCCCATGTGTCTCGAGGTAACTGACAGAGCACAGACAGGTAGGGATAGGATAGAGGATCATGAATAATCTCACGTAGTTACATCGACCTACATTTTCTTTTACAAAGCTGTGAAAAACACACACTGGAGAAAAGGCAGCCTCTTTAACAATTGGTTCTGGGAAAACTGGTCTTCCGCATAGAGAGAATGAAACTAAATTGGTATCTGTGATGGTTTCACCAACAAATATCCCCTGTAGGCTTATTCATGGGAACACCTGGTCCCTCATTGGTGGTGCTGTTTTGGGAGTTTTTTGGAGCCTTTAGGAGGTAGAACCTTGCTGGAGGAAATACGCACCGGGGGCAGGATTTGAGGTAGCCTCATTCCACTTCCTACTTGCTCTCTCTTCCTCATATATGCAAATAAAATTTGATGAGCAGCTTCCTGCTTCTGCTAGCATACCATGCCCTTGCCATTATGAACTGTAGCCCTCTGCTGCTGTAAGTTCAAGTAAACTCTTAACCTATATGATGCTTTTGGTCACAAAAAGTAACCAATACAATCTCTTGAATCTCCATAGAAAAGTCAACTGGAAACGGATTAACTACTGTTCTGTCACCTAAGATCTATTGGCAAGGCTGGCTGTTGAAAAGGATGCATCTATCTTGTACTTTGCAGCAGGAAACATGGATTACAATCCATGACTCCTGAGAGGTCCTCAAAAGCAAGGTGATTTTAGACATACACCTTCAGAGTAAGTATTTAAGTGCTGAGAAGCCAAAATTTTCACCAGAAGCTCCTCGGCCAGAGTACCACCACAGAGGCAGTTGACAATCTTATGTGCTGTTACGATTATAAATGAGAAAGCTCAGGTGTGTGTGTGTTTAAAAGTTACACAGGTAATTACCATCATAGACATTTCTTCCTCCCATCTAAGAACAAGAAGTTGCTGAGGTTGGTGCATTGCAGTCATGATAATGACCTTTAGAAGTTATTTATATGTGCAATAATTGGTCCTTGAATGAATCCAACATTTATGATTCAGATGGTGATTTGGGCTCCAAATGCCACACGATAAACTCACAGAGTGAACTCTCATGAGTTAGCTACCTGAAGTCAGCCTCAAACAAGCCCTGTTAGCAGCAGACATGAGAGTGTAGGGAAAAGTCATGTAGCTTCTAGATAATAGTTCTCATGGTGGGGTCCTGCAGCAGCTGTATCCCCTGGAAAGACATCAGAGATGCAGGTCCTCAGGTCCTACTCAAGTCTACTGAGTTAGAAACACCGGTGGCAGTGGTAGGGTTTGGGTTCTAACACCCTCCAAGTGATTCTAATGACCCACTGAGTAAGATCCGAAAGTCCTATCATGTTTTCCCAGCAGCTCTTTACCCAAAGAGCACTGTCCCTTTTGCAAGATGGGCTGATGGCTTACCCTGGATTTGGACCTCTTTTCTCAATGGCTGATTATTCCAACAGGGTGCGGAAGGTAAGCAAGGTGGCTGGTGACAGGTTGTTGTTGTCAACCCAAAAATCTGATTAATAGGCTACTTCCATGTGCCTAAGGATTTACACTATTTTGAGTAAGTGTCACAAAACAGTGTTACACTTTTCCTTAGGCATATCTTAGCTTTGGATGAGAAAATGTAAGTTCTTAGGGTATTAATGCTTTTAATATAATTAACTCTACTGGCAGAACACCAAGCATCAATTAACAGAGACAGCCAACTGATGGAAGGCCTGATGCTATAAATCAGTGCACACATTTTAAAAACGTGCCATCATTTGTCACCTTAAACATCCCCTTCTCTCCCTTTCTCTTTAGACCACCCATTTTGTAATGAATGATGTCTACTGCCTTATGGTCCATTAAGCTATCAGTCACTCTCCAGGTAATTCTCTGTATCCCAAAATACGTATTGATATGCACATGTGACTTTTGAGAGAGGCACATACACAGTCAGCACTCACTCTTTGCTTATTTAAACCAATGGTGGAAAACAGGATACTTGGGTGTTAAGTCTCACTGTGTGGTATTGCTGGAGAATGGTATTAGGTCGAAAGAGAACCCCCACTCTCCCAAAAAAGCAATGATGTCCCGGAAGGACAATCTGGGCTCAGCTCAGCCTGGGCAGGCTTACATGCAGCAATCCTCAGAAGCCTGTGAAGTGGGTTTCTGTCTGCCAGAGAGAGCCGCTTCCCTTATCTCCCCTTGCCTCTGGTGAATGGGGCATCTGGTTCTCTATTGGTGAATATCTGTGGCACGTATCAAAGCTAACCTCCAGTCTCCACGGTTATTTTGTTTAAGTACAATTTTACCAGCAGTTGTACCTAAACTATCCTGGGGACCCTTTTGGAGGGGGAGGGGAGGGACATAGGGTGTTCATAGTATGTGAGATAAGAAGCAAGAGGGACAAAAGCTGCTTTAGTTTAGCAGTCTACATTCTAGAAGGACAGTGGTGCCAAGGTGTGCTTAGGACCTCTTGACAGTTCGAGGAAGAGCCCCTGAGATAAATGGAATTGCTATAGAGTGTAGCCATTCATTTGTAGTATATATCCATAATTTAGACGGGGTGGATTACAGTTCAAATGATTTATTATGTATTTTTCTTTCTCTTAACATCACCCAGACCTCTAATTTGGCAGTTTATAGTCTCCAACGAGATAGAGACATAACCTGGTCTCTAACTCTGACCCACTGACCTAATTTCACGTTGTGGTGATTAAACCTTGTCAACCTGAGGGGACCGAGAATCACATGTAGGTATGCCTGTGAGGGCTGTAGCAGAGAAGTTTTGTTGAGGAGGAAAGACCCACCCGGAATGCCCCACTGTATTGGCTGGGGTCTCAGAGTGAATAAAGAGGAGAAAGCGAGGGGAGATTCAACATTCATCCCTCCCTCGTCCTCACTGCAGACACAGTGAGACTAGCCGCCTCAGAACTTTTTCCTTCATATCTTCTTTACCTTGGGGGACTGTACCCTTAAACCACAAGCTAGGATAATTTGTTTTTCCTTGTGATGTTTTATCTTGTGGAAGAAAAAGAGCTAATAGCACACCATGTGAAATGACACACGACAGGGCTGCTGTTCTACACCTGCCACCTTCCTGGCTACTCCCTGGGTTGATATCCTTGCGAGAAGATACTTACTAGACCGCTCCCTGGGAGTTTTGGTGTTGAAGACCGAGAGGGGATTAAAGCGGTTAAGGCTGGGCTCCAGAAATGCCACCGGGATAGCAGCTGCCAGGGAAGCCAGACATTCTCCAAGAGCGGGACGTTGCCTGGAAACAAAGAAGGCCATTTAGAAGTGGTGCCATCCTGTGCTGACATCACACACCAGCTAGGCCCCCCTCTCAGGGTGTTTCACACTACTTGTCTATGTTTTAATTCACTGGATGTCCCAAGGCATGGTGAGACGGCAAGCACTTTTCCCAACTTTATCCACTGCTTCAAACCTAGTTGTGGCTAAGATGCTGTAATGAAGCACTGTGGTCCTGTTATAAGACCATCGTGGAGATGGCAGTCTGCTGGGGAAGGGGCTCCTGGAACCAAGGGTCAGTGCCCTAGTACTGAAAATCTGTGGAACAGATGTCAGCTGTAGGATTCCCTCCAGTTCCTAACCAAGACTTGTCCCCAAGAGACTGTGTGTGTTAGTGACTTGTCACTGTGACAATAACGAACAATCTCAAAAGCGTCAAGAAGCTGGAATGTCGAAAGCACAGCTTCTCTGAAAGTAGGTAACAAGGATTTATAGGGGTAGTAGCATTTCTTTTTATTGAAGAGTAAACCACATTGGCCTGAAATTTCACCTTTGTCTGTTAGGTAGTGAAAATCCTTTCTTGCTATTATAGACCAAAGATAGAATATGTACTCTCTACAGAACTCTGAAGCAATGCCACTTAAAAAGCCAGATCTTTTTACAGGCTAATCATAAGGGTCAGCTTCCATTTGCAGCTGTGTTAAGAGAAAGAGATGCATTTGAGTTGAATTTTGAAAATGTGATCCTAACTGTGTTTTGAATAAAATTACTGGAGAAGACTTGGAATCATTAGGGCAGCCTGAGGGAATACAGAATGGCTTGGCTTGAGATGCAAAACTAATGTGCTGACTAGAGAGGGAAGAAAGAGAGAGGATGGCTGAGTTGGCATGAAGGTTTGGATTTGTTGGAAAAACCCACTCAGGCTTTAATCAATTACCAAAGTGATTTAAAAAGTGCTATTTTAAACTACTCTAAAGAATAACTAATAGATGCAATTTTTATCCTTTATCTTCTCATTCTTGGCTTTTAAGAAATGGAAATGTTATTTGCTATGAAGTGTGTGAGAGGATAACTTTCACATCATCCCAGAAGGACAGGTCCTTAGGACCATCACCTCCTAGATGATGGCACAGCTTTGTCCTCCAGGGACATGTTTCGCTGTTAGAATCCTTCTGAGCCCTTCCTCCGATCCAGGTAGGCTTCACAGACAGAGCAGTACCCTTGGGCCAACCCAAAACCCTGTGCACAGGCACCATGCTGCCTGGGTCTCCTCCAGAGATGTCTGTGGGAGGAGGGAGACAGAGAGGTGTGTAAACTTCTGAGATTAAGGCCCACTTCTGAGAGGCCTCCAACCAGGCCTGTTTTCCTCAGCTGTCTTTCTCTTCACTTCTCCTTTCTTATTTGCCTGTTTGGCCAAGTTCAAGAAGGCAAATAGGCCTGAGGGAAAGGGCATCAGTTAAACTTCATATCCAAAATGGCCAGTACCCTCAGTGATCAGAGGACAAGGAAGTATAACTGGGATGAGGGCCCACAAAGGACCATTTCACAGTGTGTATGTACCAACAGAGTAGTTGGTAAGAAGTTATAGGATGTCTCCTCCATATTGTTTTTGAGGAAGAGAAGGAGAAAGTGTGATGGATAAAGGGATGTCAGAGGGGGAGCACAGATAGAAGAGAATACGGGAGACACTCAATTATGAAACAGTCAGGAACAATCCCAAGTCTGACGGCAACTTAGAGTTGGCCCTGGAAATGGTGCCAAACTGTTGGCGTCTCCTCATTGTCTGTGTGTTACTGAAATTGAAGACATGAGTGCTTGAGAGTAGGTGTTTAAAAAATGAGCAGAAAGTCAAGCCTTGGCGGGAGAAGAGAGTTGAGCTGTCCCAGTTGTGCAGGGTGGTCCTTTCCTCTCTGATATAAATTTCTCAAAAATCTGAGTCACATCAGCTTTTCAACAGGGCATTCTCTAGTCAGGAGCACATGTGGATGCCAATTAGCTGCTCAGCCAAGGGAGATAAACAGCAGCTTTCCTGGCCCAGCGGCTAACACAGTAAAAACCAGAAGTCTGGACAATTAATACTGCTGGCTGTGAAATGCCCGAGAGAATGACCTGAGCCTCCAGGCCCATGGAGTTATGGAGCTAGGCACAGTCTTCTCAAATCATTAGTGCCCTCAGGGGGCAATGTAGGTGTGGACAAAGTTTCCAGGCAGGGTAGGAGCTTCATGGTTAGCTCCATAGCAACCAAAAATAAAAGAATGGACTTGTAGTTTATCATTGGCTTTGGAAACTGCTTCTTTCTTTTTTTCTTTAATGTTTACTGCCAAATGGAGCATTTTTCACATAATAAATAAGTCAAGAGTGACTGATTGGAGAGGTTTCAATATGTATTTCAGTATTTATTACTTCCTAATTTTTCAATTATGAGGCTTTCTTTGTCAAACTCTTAATTTTATTGCCAGGATGCCAGTGACAGTGAATCTCTGAAATGCCTCTTGTCAGGGACATAGAGGAAGACAAAGAAATTAGAGTATGTTGATAGTATTGTGGTGGTTTGAATGAAAATGGCCTCCATAGGTTCATAGGAAGTGGCACTCTTAGGAGGTGTGGCCTTGTTGGAGTAGGTGTGGCCTTGTTGGAGGAAAAGTGTTGCTGGGGTTGGCTGTGGGGTTTCAGAAGCCCAGCCTGGTCCAGAGTCACTCTTTCTTTCTGCTGCCTGCTGATGCACATGTAGAACTCTCAGCTACCTCTCTAGGACCATGTCTGCCTGTGTGCTGCCATGACTCTCACCATGATGATAATGAACCAGATCTCTGAACTTGCGCTAACCTCCATTACATGCTTCATAAGAGTTGCCATGGCCGTGGTATCTTTTCACATGAATAGGAACCCTAAGACAAATAGCTTATACACATATACACTTCATGATTTTAAAGTTCTCTCCTGTGCACTCCTGATGATACTACGGGAAGGAAGCAGCATTAGCAGAGTAGAAAACACAGTAGGGGTGGGGAAAACACAGTGTGGGCAGGGGCACAGTCCTGAATGGCAACATTAATAAACTTAGTGGTTTAGGTATGAGTGATGCCCAATCAGAAATGATTGGTCAATGGAAGCCAGCATCGTGGAAGGAAAAAATAGTTTTCGTTCAAAATAAAACTGAGATTAAAGATTAGCAAAATCAAGTTCCAAACTTGGTTTTCTGGAAAATCTCTCCTGAAACCTCTTTAAATCTATTCAACAAAATTTCCATATTAGAGAACTCCAGAATTTTGTATGATCAAATAAATAAAGCCTTTACTCTTTGAAACTTGGTATCTGAAAACTTCACAGATTTATGTAATTCTCCATACTATTTTAACTAGAAAGTATTCCAAAAGAAATTTCTTCACTCAGTTTTGTTGACTTTTTTTTTTTCTTTTCACTGTAAATCCCATCACTAAGTGACAAATTTTCTAAATACAAGTCAAATGGCAGGTGCAGCTAGGTCAAATACTTAGTGATTCCCCTGAAATGCAAAAGTTTAGTCAAGGGTTGTCAGGTCTAAAAGAAACTCCATTTCTCAAATTCTGCTAGCATTTTTAAAGGAACTTATGAAGCTGGTTCTACTCTACCCGAAGGAGCCATTTCCCCTAACCACTGGCAGAAGGGACAGATGACTTTCTGTGGCCTCCAGACTCCCTCAGTATCACAAGGACCTGTTACACACTTAAAGTCCGTGCTGGCATCCTGGCTCTTTTTCTCTCTCCTCATGTCATCTTCCACCTTACGCTTGCAAAGCTCATGGGCTTCCCTCTCCCCAGCTACTCATTTTCCTCATAACACTGCTATTTTGGTTATACTCTCTCTTTTCCCCGAACTCTCTTTGTCTTCCTTCCTTGTTCTTTCTCTTTCTATATTTCTTTCTCCATCTCTGTGTTTTGCTCCTGCTTTTCTCATGACCAGGTCCAGTCTGCTGGCCATGTTTAGTCTCCTTCTTTATCTGCTCTGGACTATTCCAGATGTCTCTGGCTGTTATCTCTCTCATATCTATGATAAAACCTTCCTCTTAACCGTACTATGGCGCTTTCATGTCATCAGTTTATACAAAGGTGGTAGAGAAATGCTGCTTTTATTACATGTTTCTCCCTAAAACTCAAAATTTAGGAAAGAAATTGAAAGGAAAACCTGGATCCACACTGAAATTATAATATGTATTGTAACCCCAAACCACAAAGCAAGAGCCAAATCAGGTGAGGGTGTAGAAATGAAAACATACACTCTAGGAGGGGCCTTAGAGATGACTTATGAGTTAAGAGCACTGGCTGGAGGACCTGGATTTGTTTCTCATCACCCTCATTGCAGCTGATAACCATCTGTAAGCCCAGTTCTAGGGCATCTGACATCTCCTGAACTCCCGGGGCACCAGGCATGTGCATGATGTACAGACAAAACACTCACATGCATGAAATAAATAAATTAAACAACAATAACAATGTCAGCAGGAATAATAAAATCCAAATATCCACACTTTCCAGAAATAGAAGAGGGTGAAGAAGTCTTTGGAGGCAATTACAGGAGTTAGAAGTTGCTTGAGACAGTGAGCAACACTATGAGAAGTCCATAGAAGACCTGGTGGACAATATTAGGAGGGGCACGTCCATCTTGCAGAATAAGGGATGGGGCTGAAAATGATATGTGCCTGCCATCCCTGTCATCTGTACTCCCCGCCTGGAGGAACTCCCAGAGGTGCAGCGGCATGAAAGGATGAGAAGGAACTTGCTTTGTAGCTGCAGACCTAAGTTCTCCAGAGGATGAACGTATACTAAATCCCTTCAGACAAATCCCTGAGTGCAATGTGCAGACTTTCACCCACTTCTCCCCTGGGCTAGCCATTTACTCCTGTTAGATATGGACACCGTGCCCCGGGAAGGGTTTATTACTGTAAGAGAGACCTAACACAAACCACAGAAAAGGAAACCAGATTCCCAAATAAAAGAAAATTTCCTCAAGTGAAGAGTTGAGTGGCGAGGGTTACACAGAATAGCAGTCCTGGGACGCAGCATGGGGAAGTGAATGAGCTTTAACTGTAAGGAAACCTACGAAGAGCCAGTTTCCTGCTCTCTTCCATAAATCATGTGTGAGTGGACTCGTCTTCTCCATGCATCGGAGAGAAAATGATGATGGCAACAGCTTTATGCTCCAGCAAGGATATTATATCCAGAGACCCCAGAATGCCTCAGGGCTCTTACAGAAGTGACCATCCCATCATGACTCCAGACTGTCAAAACACAAATCTAAACTCAAGACCGTTAAGAATGGAAAATTCCTGTTTCAAAAGTGGGAATGATGTGTAAATGAGGCAGGCACAAATTAAAAAGAGCATGTCAGGGGATATTAATGTCAGAACAAAACATAAACACTACAATGAATTTTATAGCAAAATAGAAAATGGGACAGGAAGTGGGTAGGAATTTCTGTGTCTACAAGTTGCTCATTTTTAAAGTGTAAACTTAATAGAGCATACTAAATAATATATTTCAGAAGTATGAATTATAGGTTAAAGAAATCAAGTCTTTGTCTTTATCCAATATGACAAAGCTGCAAACTCTCTATATGTTATAATCTCACATGCCTGAAAATGTATATACAGAGAAATGTATATACAGAGGCTGATGTATAGCCAACTGAAGCTAGCAGCTTCTCTGGGAAGGAGACCTTGATGGGATGGTTCATAGGGTAAAGAAAATGGCAGACTCATTTAACTTTACATACTTCTATACAATTGGGTTTTGGTGTGTGAATTTAGCATGCCGTTCACAATGAAAATATAAAGAAAAGAGACAGAAAAAAAATCACTAATTGTGCCAGCAGCACAGTTCTAGAATTCTAATTCTCTAGGTTTTCCAGTTGTCGAATCTCTTTAATCTAATCCTGGCTCGCTAGTCTTATGCAGATACAGAATAAAAATGCAAACACCAACATTCCCAGTTCATAGCTGAGCAATAACTCTGCAGTGAACGTGAATAAAGTACAAAAAGCCATGGCCGAACAAATATTTCTGGTCTGACATTTCAGAATTGACCTTTTATTTACTTTTTTTCAAAAGAAGAAAGTGGAAACTGTACAAAAATTATATAAGGTTTCTTGGTGTGCAGAGCACATGTGTTCTCTTTCTTTCTCTTTCTCGGAGGTATCTCCTCTAAGTGAAATTCTGTGTTAACTGAAAAAAATTATTGGTTCTATTTGTTTGGTTAAAAATACATGTTTAAATTTTTTATATCAGGACTGGAGAGATGGGTCAGTGGTTTAAGAGCACTGGCTGCTCTTCCATAGGAGCTGGGTTCGAGTCCAAACATACTGTCATATGGTGGCTTTCAAGCATCTGCAATTCTAGTTCCAGGAATACAGCAAGTCAGACAGTGGTGGCGCATGCCTTTAATCCCAACACTTGGGAGGCAGAGACACACTGATCTCTTGAGTTCTAGGCCAGCCTGGTTCAAAGAGTGAGTTCCAGGACAGCTGGGAGTACATAGAAACTGTATCTTGATCCCTCCCCACACAAATTAACTGTTGATTACAAAACTATTTCTTCATGCTTTATGTAAAATACTAAGGAAAGCTAGGCAAATGTAAAGACACAATCATAAAGTAAATTTTATCATTAGTTCTTGAAACCGGTAAGCCATTTGGAAGCTGGGACTATGATGGAATAGACTGGTTTTTAATTCATCCCTAAGCCAGACCTCAATCCACCAGTTCAGTTCTTAAGTTTTCTTAAGAACTTAAAGTTCTGTCTGTGCACTCCTGATGATACTATGGAGAGCAAGCAGCATTAGCAGAGTAGAAATCACAGTAGGGATGGGGAAAACACAGTGGGGGTGGAAGCTAAATTCTCACTTTGCTTTACCGACACAATTTCAATATATGTGTGTTTCATTATGAAAGGGGGTTGGATTTTAAGGTGTCTGATACAAGCTTTATATATAGGTTCATGATAAGTAGATCCCAAGTGTGTTACAATTAAGTCACTTAAAATCTGATTGAATTCTATCAGGCTGGGTTATTTGAAAGAGGAAAAAAGAATCAGTCCTTCAAGGATAAGGCTAAGTCTGGAACTTTCATCCTTCTGATTTTACCCCTGGATTTAGACAGAACAACACAAGACATGGCATCTGACTCCGAAAAGCTAGGGATTGTTAAGGATTCCGCTGCCACAGGCCAGTTACAGAGGCAAAGCTGGAACCTAAAACCTCTACAAATGGGATTGTTCAGATTCAAGATTATTAAGCATTTCTGGTACTGAGCTGTGTATTGTTTAAAACTGTAGCTAACCTGAAAGTGGAGGATGGCAAAGGGCCAAGGGTGTATCACACAGAGACTCATTAAACACTAAAGCAACTGCCTTAGGTCCCACAAGTGTCTCAGCCGGCTTTAACCACAGGAGCTCTGGAAGCTATCTGGAAGTCCTGATAATGAGGTAGACACGCCTTCAATGTTTTTGTTGGCTACTACCACATGATTTTGCAGGATTTTATAGCTCATGTAGCCGAATATATTCAGTAGCTTTCTTCACAGAAGTCTTGAATCTGATTAACCTCACTGTGTTTCTTGACATCGCCACAAATTTTTCACAACTCAGCTATAAAGCTACCACTTCTGATTAGTGAATATTTGGGTTTTGCTGGATGGAAAAACAGATGTTAAGTGGGTTTTTAAAATTTTAACATAACATTTATTAATGTTTAAGAGTTTTTATATAAAAAAGAGTTTTTATATGTGTATTCTACATTTCCCCCCTTCCCAACTTCTCTTTAAATCCTTCCATATATTCCTCCTTTCTCTCTTTCAAATTCATGGCCATTTTTCTAAAAAATTAATTGTTGCTTTACACACACACACACACACACACACACACACACACACACACACACGTATTCCCAAGCATAAATACAACTTCTCAGTGCTCAGTCTGCACTTGTATGTAAGTTTGCAGGGCTGACCATTTGGTATTGGATAACCAATAGGTATGCTCTTCCCAGGAAAGCCCATTTCTCCTGTTCTCAGCCTCCTTAGCTGCCTGTAGTTCTTTGGGTAGGGCTGAGGATCCCTGGGCTATCCCAAGCCCATGTTAACATGTCTACTGTTGTCCTTGTCCAGCTCATGTTTAGTCAGGAGGTGTCACCCCTCTCCCACAACATGTTTCTGAGTCAAAGTGTTTTAAGTTAAAAAAGCAGTAAGCGAAAGTGATTACCTTTCAACATAGATATTTTTCCCAGTCCCAAGGGAATAGAGGCTGCACAGAATGTGGTAGCAGGAAATCTGCACGTCACTCACTGGAACAAAAAAGAAATGTCATAACCCCATACCAGTCTCAGCTCCATCTCCAACATATGGAAAAGCCCATGAAGAAAAAAAAATAAGGTAGGCATCAGTCAGTCAAGAGCAGCCAACCTCTCTTTCTATTCCCCTCCTCCCTACCTCTGTGAACATGGGAAATCATCTTCAAACTAGATACTATTTTACTAGTTGCTGGGAAACATTGCTAGGAAAATGTGCTCCATTTAAGTTGCCCAGGTCATTAGCAGAGCTGCTGATGAAGATCACAAAGCTTCTTGGAGAAAGGAATCATTTGGCCAATGGTGCTTCCATAACAGGTCCTTTACCCAATAAAGGAAGACGTTACACTCAGATTTTATCAAGGGTGATACTGTCTTCTTTTGGATCAAAGAATGAATAAAATTTGAATCTATGTCACTTTTGATTATTTTCTAAGAAGGTACAACTGCCTTGCTTTATTCAGAGAAGGAGGGAGGGAGGAAGAGAAAAAGGGGGAGAGGAAAAAAAGTGGGAGGATTGAGAGGGAGAGAGGGAGGGAGGTGGGGACGGAGAGGGGAAGGGAGAAAGGGAGAAAGAGAGAGAGTTCTCAAATTTGTTCATCTAAAAATTTCTGCTGTGTTTTAGAAAAACTAAATTGTATCATGGGCGTCCCTCGTTTTCTAAGGGAAGGGAGTTCTGAAGGAACATAAAGAATTTCATCAGCAGGCCACATGCCCCCAAATCACATCTGGACCTCAGGCCACATCTAGGACTATGTCCACAAAACCAGAACTTCTATTTTCCAAATAAGACACTGCCTTGTGTCCATGACATAAAACTTCTACCTAATGAGACAAACTGATGGAAGACATAGCCCAACTGACAACTGGCTAAATTAAACCATATGGCAATGCTTAGGCAGTACTGAAGCTCAGTGACAGAATATGAACGTGGTGGGGGTTCGGGGTGGTGGGGCCGGACATGCTGCTAAGTACAAAGCAAAATAAAACCAACTGAAAGTTGAAAAAAAATGAGATGGTAACCTCTTCCTTTTGCTCCTGGAACCAATGAATAATTAAGGCTTCTTAATGTGGGAGCTCTGTGTCCGGAAACCCTGGCAGCAGAGTACTTCTGAGGTGTACTGCTCAGATAACCTTTTCAGACTAAATGGAGCCACACACAATAGTTGGTAGCTAGAAGAGGAGGTGGGGAACTGGTTCAGAATGAAACTGGAGAAAAATGGAATGTTCTATATTCAAAGTAAAGGATTTTTTTCCTTTTTGAGAGACTATCACTTCCTTCTTCTTCTTCTTCTTTTTTTTTTTTTTATCTAAGTAAAATATGGGACATCTATCTTTCTACTCTGCCCTCAAGGTGAACATAAATGCGTTGGTCTCACATCTGCCTGTGGCCGGTGCATAGACATTGATGACAAACGGCAGTAGGACTCACAGAGTAGATCCACCCCAAACTGGTGCTGAGCGATGTGCTCAAAGATGGATGTCAGGATGGGAAGCAGAGCCACTGTGGTGTAGTTAATACTCTGAGAAACACCTTTGATCTGCGTTCTGGAGTGGGTAAACTTCCCCAGCTTCAGGTTTTCTGAGGTCTTCTCTAAGTCTTCCGCTGCATTTTCAAAGAATGCGCGCAACCCGGCTTTCACCAGCTCTGAGCCTGACTTCATTACGGTCCTGCAAGTAAACAGCAGTCAAAGCCAGGAGCGTGACCGGACTGTGGGGCCAGCCCCCTTTGCATGGAGGTGACCTGTAGGCAGACTGGGCAGACAGTGAGTACTCTGGCCACCAGGTGAGAATGTGTCAGGTGTGTTGGAGATGTCTGCTTCCACATGGAAAAGAAACCTGAACCACATGGTTCCCTGGAGTTAGTGAGTAACTGAATGATGGGCTTGGCTTGTGGGGATCATCGCCAAACTCTTCAGAACACACAGAGAAGTATTTAAAATGAAACTGGTATCAGCCACTTGTGAAGGCTGCAGCTGGCCAGTCTTGTGTTACTATCTAATGAAAGGACAGGAGCGGGCCTTTTCCATAGCTCACTCAGGGTCAAGAGCCTTTGTAAGTTCTGTTTAGGAGGAAGGGGGAGAGAAGGAAAGAAAGGAGAGAAGTTGCCTACAGCCCATACTTCTCTTAGTTTGCAGAGTTGTCCTAGGTTGGATGAGAAGGGAAAAAGGGGGAAAAGCCTGTCCTTTATAAAGCCACTTTTATTAGGTCTCTGAGGCAAAGGAGATGAAATGTACCCTGGGAACAGAAGAGGCTAAGAGCAGCCGAATTCTTCCCTCAAAACTATTTCATAGAACGTGGAATTGGGATGAAAACTATATGCAGCCTGTAATTTTCCACATTGCTGTCCTCAGAAGATAATGACAGAAGTCCTTCCAGAGCAGATGCTCTTTATCTTCAAAATTTTCTTGGTAATTATCAAACATAGCAGGACAGTAAAGATCACCAGTGACTCTTGCTCCGATTTCTTATAATCACCCTTGCCTGTAACTGTAACCTGAAGACCAGGGGGCTCCTGTCATGATCTGTATCCTTGTTACTCATTATTGTTGTTGTTATTGTTGTTGTTGGTGGTCGTGGTGGGGTGTATGTGTGTATTGTGTGGTATGTGTGTCCTGAACCCAGGCTAATGTTGAGTGTCTTCCTTGACCGCTTTCCATTTTCTGTATTGAAGCAGGGTCTCCCGTTTGAACCCAGAGCTCAGTAATTTCGTTAGCCTAGTTAGCCAGCTTGCTTTGGGGATCCTGTTTTTGCCTGAATGCTGATGAGTTGCTGTAATCACTAGAGAATTTTGTGGGTCCTGGGGATCTGAACTCCTATCCTCATGCTTGTTGGGCAAGTGCTTTTACCCACCAAGCCATATGCCATATCTATGGCCCTGATTAATTTTCATGGGCTTCAGTTTGTTACAGATTACCATCTTTAGGTCACTCTCTTAAGAAGGTAGCTCTCTTTAATATTGGATATTGAGGGGTATGTTCTCTTCCTGACTCTGATAAGGATTTTATTGTTGTTGTTGTTGTTATATGTTTTTTGAGACACAACATCACTACACAGCCTTTTGGCTGCTCTTAAACTCACAGTGATTTGCCTCACTCTGCTTCCTGAATGTTAAGATTAAAGGCAGGTGCCACCACACTCAACATAAGAATGCTTTTTCCTTCTTTTTTTTTATTTGTTTATTATTCTCTATTATATTACTTCCATGCCACAGTGTCTTCTCCCTCCACTCCTCCCCGCTCCCCACTCTCCCTAAGATCCACTCTTCCTCTGTTTCCCTTCAGAAAAAAAGCAGGCCTCCCAGGGATATGAACCAAACACAGCATAACAAGTTACAAGACTTGTAACCCTCGTATCAAGGCTGAATAAGGCAACCCAGTAGGAAGAAAAGGGTCCCAAGAACAGACAAAAAAGTCAGAGACAATCCCCACTCCCACTGTTAGGAGTCCAATAAGAACAGTAAGCTACGCAACCATAATATATGCAGAAGACCTACACAGACCCATACAGGCTCTCTTTAGTCTCTGTGACCCCCTGTGAGCCCAGCTTAGTTGATTTTGTGAGACATGTTCTTGTGGTGTCCTCGAGCCCTCTGGCTTCTATATCCTTCCTCCCCTTCTTCTTTGGGGGTTCCCTGAGCTCTGTCTAATGTTTAGTTGTGGGTCTCTGAATCTGCTTCCATCAGTTGCTGGATGAAGCTGCTCTGATGATGATTATGCTAGGCTCTGATGAGGACCGTTCTTAATGAGCATGTTAAAAACAATTCCTGTCGGTTTTTTTTGCTATTTCTCTCTTTTAAAATATGTGTGTTAATATTATCAGAACAGTGAATTGTTTTTATAAAATCTCCTTTCCTGTCCAGCCACTCTCACTCTTCCTACAGATTCTCAAATCATCTTGTATCATTTATCTATTTATCTATCTATCTATCTATCTATCTATCTATCTATCTATCTATCTATCTATATTTTATTCATTTATTATTGGTTTATTTATTTTGTTTTTGTTTGTTTGTTTGATTGATTGATTTTGAGATAGGGTTTCTCTGTGTAGCCTGGGCTGTCCTGGACTAGCTTTTGTTCAATAGGCTGGCCTTAAACTTACAGAGAGGCTTTTGCCTCTCTGAGCGCTAAGATTACAGGCATGTGTCATCATGCCTGGCTTCCTTTATTTTTTTATTAGACAGGGTTTTACTATAAATCCAAGGCTGGGTTTGAACTTTTGATGCTTCTGTCTCTGTCTTTCATGTGCCAAGATTACATCACCAGCTATCTGCTGATTTTAAAATTGTTTATTAATTTATGTATAGGTGTGGAGGATAAAGGATGATTTCTGGAGTCAGCTCTCTCCTTCTACCACATGGTCACAGTGACTAAATTGATTTGTCAGTGCCTTTATCTGCTGGGATCTTTCCTTGGCTCCCTACATAATCTTTTAGAAGCCAGATATCCCTGCATTTTCTTCCTGGCTATGTTGAACTCAAAATGATATTCTTCGCCTCTCAGGATGAAGAAGGTTTTACCATCTACCAGATATCTTTGCCTGTGTATTTGTACCCACATGTGTGTATGTGTGCGTGTGTTTGTACAGTTGTGCACAAACTTAATGTTGCTACGGTATACATTTTATCTTCTTAAAAAAATAAAGAACTTAGTAAGAGCTGATTAACTGCTTGAGATTTAAGATAGTCCATGACAGTAGGTCTGGACTATGGCAATGAGGAACAGAGTGTCATCTCCTAGGACCATTTTTGTTTATTTGGGGGCCAGAGAGTGAGTCATAAGGAACTACTGGAAAGAAAACATCGGATTTACCTTGTGTCAAGTGTCTGAGCTAGGATGTGAAGACAGCTCACCATTGTAGTTGAATCACTCCCTAGAATTTAAAAAAAAAAAAAAATCACCTTTGATTCTCCAAAACCAACCTGGATGTTAAAATCAGTCTTCTTAATGGGCATAAGCCTTAGCTCAGTATAATTAACCAGCAACATACAAAATGCCAGGTCTGTGTTCAGGGACAAGGCATTTATCTCTGGCCTGACACAGCCTCTACTTTATGATGGATGTCACAGGCAGAGCTTAACACATTCATTGGTGTGGAAAATCTGAGCTGTTAAAGGGGAAGAGAGGTCATTAATCATGCTTCAGACCAATTTTCTATGGAAAATTTAGGTGACACCTCAGCCCCAAGGTGCAAGTTTTCTAAGGGAGCCACAAATCAAGGTAAAACTGAAGCTCAAGATAATTACAGGAAGGAGTGCGCCTTTAGCAACACATCCCTTTACTTACCAAAGAGGGAAATCCTGTGTCTCACAAGAGCGGCCAGCTTGCAGAACAGGCTAAAGCAGAAAAGGTTACAATTCAGAAGGCCGCAGAGACTCGAAATGTAATTCCTACCCCATTGGCCCACCCGCCGCACGTGAAACAATGCACAGATTGGCGGTCTAGGAGTGTGCACCATGTCCTCTGGCAGAGTCCTTGGAGCCACGCTCAGGAAAATAATTGGTTCACACTGCCTTGGCGGAGGATCCTTGCAGGCAGCTCCATCCTACTCAAAAACTTCTGTAATGAGAATAGTATTTGGCAATGGCCCCATGGAAACTTTCTTTGGTGATAGGCACTATGTGTTAAAAATGTTCATTCATGGAAAAAAAAAAAAAAGATGAGGGTTCTAAAAGGCAGCATGCTTTCCTGTCATTGCAAAGAACTGAAAACCATTTTGCAGCTTTCAAGCAGTGTGAAGCTTTAGTTGGAAGGTGGAAAAAAAATGTGGGGATTAGAAAAAAAAAAGTTAATAGGGAGTGGGAGTCTGTGAAACAAAAACATTTTATGATGTGCATTTTTGCTGCTATCTTTTATTAGTTGATAGTCTGCCTTAGTTGGGTCCTTGGGAACTAGGAAGCTTCTGTCATCATCATTGTCATTGATTATTGTTGTTACTTGTATTTCTGACCCCTCTCCATGCTTTGCTTATCCTTTTCACCATGGAGCCCCTTGAAGGTTGAACTATGCTTCATCAGTTGTGGTTAGGAAAGTCTTGTGTGGTTATGTAGGAGCTCTAAAACAGATCTTTTGGAACATGCTACCAACTGAGCATACCCAGGAACCCTGACTGCAGTCCACATGTGTGGGTGATACTCTTGGGAGGAGATCCCTATGAACTCTGACATTTGACACTGGCATGGTCTGACAAGAACTTTGCATTCCCTTCAGGAAGTAGGGGAACAGAAGAAGGCTGGCCAATAGGGAAAACAGAGACAGGACACTAGTCCAGACCATGATGCTCCGGTGAGACTCAGCTGAAGCCATGGGCTCACATTCATGACTTGTATTGGAGATATTTGCCGCTCACAGGACAGAAGTCTCCTTAGGACAACTCAAACAGAGAAGAAATGCATCCCACGTGTTGGTTAATGAACCTTATCAACTTTAAAGAACAATACCTCTTAGTTAATGTTCTGGATTTTTTGAGCTAGCTTGAAAAATCATAGCCAAAGTCACTGTTGATTAGTAGAAATAAGTCAGAGCCTCTGTGGCCTAGAGCTTAAGAGAACTCACAGTGAGTTAACAGAAACCTGGTGGTTAATATGAAGTCAATACGGGCTGCTGCTTATTTGATGTGAACTCATGGAGATGGAGGGGGAGAAAGAGTATTGGACAGCGCAGTATGTATTACTAAGGGTTTATCTCTGTGTTTGGCCCGTGAGTAACAACCTGTCTTTCTTGGGAAGCCTCTTCAGTGCTTTCTGCTCTGTGTTAGCATTCTTATCTGTGATCAAATAGCTCTTACACAAAAAGTTGGATATCATCTCAGAAATTTGAAAACACTACAAGTGGATGGACACACATTTTGTATAAATTGAAAGCATACGTTCTTTCTACCTAAAGTACAGGGTTTGGCTATTTGGATTGGATACTGAAGTGGCTTCCTTCACAATCAGAAATGCTTTCTCAGACTTGCAGAAGCCAGCACCTAAAATTTTAAAAAGCTGTTGCTGTCTCCTTGAGAGTCCATGATTTAAATGAAAGAATCACTGTGTTGGGTTAGTTTCTGTCAACTTGACACAGAGTCATGTCTGAAAAGGGGGAATCCTAATTGACAAAATGACCCCAGGAGATTGGCCTGCACGCAAGTCTGTAGGGCATTTTCTTGATTAATGATTGATGTCGAAGTGTAGTGTGTGGGTGCCATTCCTGGATATGTGATCCTGAATGTATAAATAAGCAGGCTGAGCAAGCCAGGAGGAGTAAGCCAAAAGCAGCACTCCTCCATGGCCTCTGCTGTAGTTCTTGCCTCTAGATCCCTGCCCTGAATTCTTGTCCTGACTTCTCTGGAAGTGTAGAATGGAATAAGTCCTTTCCTTTCCAAGTTGCTCTTGGTCATGATGTTTTATCACAGCAATAAAAACCCTAAGACAATTGCTTACCTTTAGTTGAAAATAATAAAGAACTAAAGTTTCCTGGTGGCTCTCTTTCTTCTCAGAGTTTAAAAATGCTAAAGACTGGCATATTAAAGCTTTAATAGCCAGGTTAGCCAGGCTATAGAAAAGCCCCCCCCCCAAAAAAAAAGAGATAAAGAGATAAAATGAAATTACTTTGAAAGAGAAAGTATCAGATTAAAGATAAGGTGAACCAAGAATGAAGGCTTCAGTAAAGAGGAATCTGGTGAGTATCAGAGGCTGAGGTGAAAGAATTGCTAGTTTCAGACCAGCCCAGGGTGGGCTATGGAGGTCCTGTCTAAGGAGAAAGAGAAAGAAAGAAAGAAAGAAAGAAAGAAAGAAAGAAAGAAAGAAAGAAAGGAAAAGAAAAGAAAAGAAAGAAAGGGAGAAAGAGAAAGAAGGAAAGGAAGAAAGAGAGAAAGAGGAAGAAAGAAAAAGGAAGGAAGGAAGGAAGGAAGGAAGGAAGGAAGGAAGGAAGGAAGGAAGGAAGAGTATCTGAATCTTTAATCCTAGCATTTTGGAGGCAGAAGCAGGCAGATTCTTGTGTCTAGGGCCTGTCTGACTTATACAGTGATTTCTAGGCCAGCCAGGGCTACATAGTGAAAACATAGTAAAAAACAAATAAACAACTCTTCTAATTCTTTACACAAACAAACATATTGACCAAAGCCAAAGGGGGGGAAAACAGTAAAAGAAGGAAAGAAAGAAGAAAAGAGTATGCTAGGGCCAACACGTGCCGTGCAAACACAACTGCTTCTGTGGGAGACACCAGCTTATGGATGGATTTAGGAGCTATTTGCAAGGCTGATCAGCTCTAGGTTGTATTCCAGCCATGACAAATGGTGCCTGGTTGAACAAATGTTACATTTCCATGAATTAACAGTCTGAGATCAACAGATGAAGAAAACAGACACACCTGCCCTCTCTTGGATTATCGGAATGTCTTGCATGCCTCTGCCCCCAACCTCATCCCTTTCCCTAGTTTCTTATAGAATACACTAGTTCAACCTAAAGGTATCAGATCTTGGGATCAGTACCTGGTTCCAGAGCATCCTGCTTTGGCAGCACAGACCTCCTTCTGTCTCAAGCGAGCTAAGTGGTCACAGCACAGAAGTGCCATGCCATGCGATGAGGACTGAATCCTCAGACTTAACCACTTGAGACACTTTGAGGACTGGAGTAAAGCTACATGCACCTCAGATTCTTGCTTTGTAACATGAAGACTGCAAGACACAGGTAGTACTTTCAATTTAACATGCTGTGAGGCTTCACAACCAGATGTACTCAGAAGGGCGATAACTCTTGCATATGAAAAATTAATTTCAGTGCCTGTCCTTGCAGAGTGTTTAATGTTAGGAAAATCTTTAAGCTGAATATACTTCCAAAGACTGTGATAGTTAATGGCTGAGCTCTTTCTTATTCAGTATGATGTGCATGTCCACAGTCAGTGGAGAGTATTTAGACTTTCACTGTCCTCTTTAGATCTCTGCTGTTTAGAAGTCTGCTACACAGTTGGCCTTTTGTTGATCAAACAGAGAACCTGAAGCATGTTAGCTGGCACCCATCGGCCTCAATGAAGTTTCCCTTATGTCAAGGCCTGTTAAGGTAACCTCCTCCTACCTTATGCCTAGGGGAGTGGTAGGCTGGCGTGTGTGTGTGTGTGTGTGTGTGTGTGTGTGTATGTGTGTGTGTGTGTGATATTTGTGTGTGATGTTTGTGTGTGATGTTTGTGTGTCTGTGCATCTAGTTGTCAGAGGATGGTACTATCTGGTGTTCTATCACTCTCTGCCTTATTCTTTTAGCGACAGTGTCTTCCACTGAGTGTGTTGCTAGGCCGCTGGCCAGCAAGTTCCAATGATTCTCCTGCCCTACAGCCGCACTCAGCTCCTTACATGGACACTGAGATCCAAACTCAGGTAGTCATGCTTGGCCGTCAAGCACCCTTACCCAACCCTTCACCTGAGACTGATACTTGTGAATAAACATTTTGATCAAATTAAGCAGGTCTAGCTTTCAAATCTCAGATTATCCCCAGTAGGGTTTGTAAGATCTGAGTTTTAAAATGTTTGATCTTGCAAACTCGGTAAGGAGGCAACTGAAAGCAGCGTGTGCCTTAATGTTGGGTGTTTCCCAAGCTTCAGAGGAATCTTCTTCTCAATGTTATTTCAGGGTAACTGACCTGCGTATGTTGTATTTCCCAAGTCCCATAAACACCCCTAATAGTGCAGTTCCATAAGCTCCTGAGATCACCAAGATATAAATACACAAATATAAAATATTTCCAATTAAGAAAGGCAGAAGGCAATCAAGGCTCTGAATTACTAATCATCATGTTATATAATTTCTACAAAGAACTTGTCATTCAGTCCCCTATGGAGCTGATGTCTTCAGTAAACCACATTAACACTGAGAATGGCAGTTTGAAAAAGCTTGTCTTTAGGGTATTGCTACTGGGAAGTTGGGGATGCTTGGGGGATGAAGCCGAGTGGGTAGTTTTCAGGTCAGTGGGACATGCCCTTACGGAGATCTTAGGATTCTGCCATTTCTGACTTCTGGCCACAAGCTGAGCCGTTTGCCCACAGTGAGCTCCCCATCACTGCCATCTGGTCCCCCTACCCTGGGATGAAAGAAATGTGTCTACTCATCCTGGACTTGAAACTTACCAACTATGAGCTAAATAAACCCCTTTAGCTTTGCTTATCTCAGGCCATCTTGTTACAGAAACTCAAAGCTGAGTAACACAGTGGCCCTCTATAGATTCCATAGACTCACCTGGCCACCATTTCCTTCTCTTTATGGGATGCATAACCACTGCTGCTCAGTGGCTTCAGAGGAGATGACAGAAAGTAAAGGCGGTGGTTGGTGAAGTACTGGTCGACCAATGGGAGGAGAACCTGGAAACCATCAGACATCATTTTAAAGGTAGTTGATCCAAGTTCCTTTTAAGTAATTCATTCTTAGGGAGCAAAGGCCTTTCAACACTGGCTGTTGATTTCCAGGAAATTTTATTCTGGATCTCACTTTGCATTATTATTGTTATAATAATAATAATAATAATAATAATTTCCTGTGCTACAAACCAGAAGTGTTGGGGTTATGTGAAAGGAAAGGCCATTGACTAAATAAAGGCACAACAATTTTTGCATGAGGATCTGATTTAAAGACAATCCCTGGGGAACTGAGGTTGCCTTCTCTGCCACTGTATTAACAAATACACTCAAGGCACAGCTGAGCCCTCACCTTAAGTCTCTTAGGGCAAAGATATTGAAAGGTATTTGGTCCTCTGAGAAGGTTTATATAGACAACATTCATTGGTACCCAAATGCATTCTCTCTCCTTCAGAGATAGAACAGACAGCTGATTTTAGGGAGGCATAGGACCACTGAGGTGGGGAATACCTTACCCAGATTCCCTTGTAGATAGAGTAAGATAAAAAGACTTACTTGTGGCACTAGGTTAGAACTCCAGAAAAGCAGTAGCTTGCTCTCCCCTCCCCTTTCCTTTACACATCCCTTTCCCACAGATGTGATGCGCTTGAGTTTGTTTGGACCATGCTAACATGAAGCACACTGTTACAGATGGTGTAGAACAAAGGAGGAGGATCCTGAGTCCCTAGGCCACGGCGTGGAGCCAAGCAATTGAATACTCGAAACTCCTATCCACACTGGGTCTGCTCTACAACAGGAAAATAAAGCTCTGCCTCACTGAGGCTTTTGGAGATTTAAATCTCCTTGATGGACTCATTTAAACTATACCCCCAGTTGTAGAGATACTGAGCAAAGGAGAAACACTTACTTTGGCAAAGAATTTGATCTCCTGGTCATGAGGAGACTTTTCCGTTTTCCCACTGCTGACAATAGCTTCTACAAAGATGGGGTAACATACTTTGGTCAGAACAAATAAACAAATAAACAAAGGAACAATCATAGCATTTTTAGAAGCAGAGCAGCTTTTCAAAAGACAAGGAGCAAGCCTAGTCACTTTCACGAAATAACATCTTACAAAGCACTTTGCGACTGTGCTGGATGGGTATGTCTAGTGTCAGTTCTCTTACGGCTGTCTCCCTACACCCTTTTCTCAAGCAGTCTCAGCCATGTCCACAGTCATAAAGTATGGTAAAGTTAATAGGGTGAGTTGCTTTCAAAAACAACAAAAGAGCTGGTGAAATCCAGCAGAGAAACCAAGGAACTAACCTTAAGTTTTTAAGCAGGGGGGAAATAAATCTCAGCCGTTTTCCACCTAAATTATATGTCTCAGTGAATCATGAACAACAGTGACATAAGAAGATCATTCATAATTAGATCATTCCTTCTAAAGGAATACCAAACTCCGGGCATTTTACAGCTATACTTACCCAAGTGAGCAATAAACTCTTGAGCAGAGTCAACATATTTCAGGATCTTTTTCAAAAACTTGTAGGCAAATCTCTTTTCCATGGAGGAGGCATCTAGCTCCATGTCCTTCATACCTCTAGATTGGAAAGAATGAATCCCAGAAGTAGCAGAGAAAACTATGTGATTTTGGTGTACCACCCATCCACCCATGCTGTTGAATTTAATTTTCAGTGTTGACAGTTGTTCTGGCTTAGTGGCATGGCTCATCGTTTGGCTGATCGACTCTTGTGCTTGGATCTGACTATGTGAGCACGTAACACTTTTGTTACAGTAGTTTCTCTGCAGAGTCTCCAGAAAGATCTTTATAATTATTACTAAAAAAAATATTGAGTTGGCGATAAGTCAGAGAAGATGACAAATATCCCTCACATGTTTAACCTGATGCTAGCTATAGAGAGACATGAGCAAAGCATAAATTATATGGAATGATAAAAGTAGTAAGTTCTTGTTAGATTTCAAGCCTGGGACAAAGTGGACCTGGTCTCCAGGTTCTCCCAGCATTTCTTAGTCCCTGCCTGTTACAGGGAATGTTTGGCATACCCTACCCTGAACCCTGAACCCTCCAGCCCAGGGGCTGGGTTGCCCTTCCTACAGAGGCTCTTCAGTATGTAAATCATGCAATTTGGCTATGCTGCCCTGTCCACTCCCCCCCCCCACTCCCCTTTGGCCTCTTTCCCTCTTGGCCACTGCTCCTGGTCCCCCTCCCCCTTGGTTATAGTAAAGGGGAGATTTTCATTTCTTTGAGCAAGGAATTTTATCAGCAAATTACACTCAGCATTCTTCTCAGTGTTAAAAAGAGGATTAAAGCAGGGAGTCTTTCTCAAAGCTCCCCTATAGGCTCTCTCCTGCAGTATGACCTTTCCTACCATGTGGCAAATAAGTTTTGCAATTTTCTTCATATGAACTACGTAGACATATCTGTATAGTTTTATTTATCTGGCATTAAGTAGAAAAAAAAACTTGCTTGGCAACTATCTCTTTGAAGAGGAATGGGTGTATGAGAACAGGATCACCACTTCATTTTTCGTTTATAGCACAATGCCACATAGAGTAAGCAAATTCCTTTAAGAATTATGCAGTCCAGGCCAACTTCACAGGAAACATTCATCAACGTGTGATGAAATGTCTTAGGATATCTTGACGTGTCCCTTCTTCCCAGGGGAGCTGTGGCTTCAGAACAATCAATTCCCGTGGGGTTAAAAGCTGCTTCTCTTGGTTGTGCTTGCTGCTGTTATTGGTACTGTTTAACACAATCTAAAACACTCAGATCAAAGTGAGGAAGGGCTGCCGCTTCTATGCAAACCAAGTGGCTATTTTACAAAGATCTTCAGCTGCAAGTTTATAGATAGAGTTTTGAGTTAAGGCTGAATAAGACACCTAAAAGGAATAGGGAAGAAATCTAAAAAATAATCTAGCATACCAAACATTGCTTTGCTTGTGCCTCAAATTCTCACTTCTCTTTAAAGGCAGCTAAATTATAAAGTTTCATGGGTATATTATGAATGTGGCTTATAACTCTAATTGCTGGAGCAAAATACCAAGAAAAGGCTTTGACCTGTAACCTAATGTTTGTGAGTACATATGCCTGCATTCATTATAACCCCTCTCAAAAGTTTCAAGCACTGCCTTTAATCTAATAGGTTTTTTTTTTTTTTTGGTAGGTGATTAAATACCCAATGGTGAGCTCATGCTCACACCACCTCCTCTGTCCCACTAATATCACATGGAAGATGACTTACCTAGAAACTATAATGCCATTCACCTGGAGGAATTTGAACAGGTCCTGTGCTTTCTCTCGATCCCTGAACTTTTCCTTGGCAGTCAAGGTATCATATGGTACCAAAAGAGGGTGACTGCCACCACCTGGAGTAAGATGAGAGATAAACACAACTGTGTCTTCCTTTGTACCTCTGGGAAAATGGAGCTACCATACCCACAGCTCATTTTCCCCATGAGATGCTATGAAACAAGCTCACCTTTGCTCTCTAGCTCCAACTTCTTCTTCTTGGCCCAGATATTGTGATAGTTTTCAGCCACCACCTCCACCATTCCCTGTGCCCCACCCCAGAGACACAAGTTAGAGAGAAAGCAAGCAAAAAAAAAATGGCTTCACATCTTCCAGCATTTCCACAGATGCTACCTGCCTGCTGCTGGGGGTCTACCATTATTAATTAGTCTGTGTGACACACCTCATTAGATTTATATCATCCCATGCATGGAAAACAATTTCATATTCTGCCCTTCCTTTGCAACTTATTATCCTGGGAATTGAGTGCATCCATAAGAAACACACATTTCCAGCCAAAGCTGCACACTGCCAGTGCCTCTTATCTTAGTCTCATACTTCTCACCCCAAGATAAGGAGCTGGGCAGGAGAAGTCAAGCCAAAGTCAAGAATCTATGAAAATCTTTACCTTAATCAACTTAAAAAAAATCACACCTTGCTGGAAACATTGTCATTGAGATTATCAAATAGAAGGAATTTTTCTATAAGTTCATCAGCTTTGACCTAGAGCAAAGGATGTACTTTGGAAAGAAACTTCCTTTAAGGCCCAAGTTGCTGGTCCACTGGCTTCTTCCCCAGGCTATAGCACAGGCCACAGGCACCAGTATGTGCATGAAGGAGGAGTGCATAGAAGTATCTCGAAGCTCTTATTAGCATCTTTTGTTTGTTTGTTTGTTTGTTTTAGAGCTCTGGGTCCTACACTGATCGCTTTCTTGCACCCTTGTGGGGAAATTGCTGTGGCTCATGCAGGGTATCCTTATGGCATATGAGATTGACTAGGACCAGGCAAGAATTTTTACCCAGGTGTTGTATTTCTCCAGATTTCTCTTATTTTATGTTGGGAGTTTGACATGAAGACTTTGGTGACTATTCTTCCTTGTACTGAGTCATCACCATTTATGGTACCCTTGGAAGCACAGCCTCCCATTCTTAGATGACTAGTTAATTCTCTGGTGTTTACCTCACAGCCTCGGCACAACACAGCCCTCTTCAGCTTTAATGTCAGAGTGGTAATATGCTGTAGGCACACTCTCTGCTTTTCTCCTTTAACTCTTTGGGGGGTAACATGCCCTGATCTGGAAAGGTCTAGAAAGCACTGACGTTTGTTCTGCATTTAAGTTGGCACTGACCTGGAGCTCCCTGGACAGCACAACATTTGAAAGGTCTAGAGGAGAAGGGCTGTAGCTGTTGCCCTAGGAGAAGAAGAGGCAGAGTTTATAAGTTTGCCATTGTTGTTTTCCTTCTTGCCATCAGGCTCCACAAATACATGGCTGTCCCCCCCCCCAGCTGTTCACCTTAGATGGTGAACACCTAGATTCATCATGGTTCCTATTGGCCAAGTGTGGACTAATGAGTGCGGCAGTCATACCTGATTGGTCTGGGATACACATCGAAGTTTCTCATTCTCTCTTTGTTGAACCAAAGCTTCTCCCTCTTTGGTCCTTTCCACCGTCCAGCCCACAGCCAGCATGGTTTTCAGGGACTCTCTGGCAGGCCAACGATAAATTTCCTTCTCCTAGAGGAAATTTGCACAGAAGAGCCATGTAGAACACATCCTACCCATCTTTTTACAACACACAGAAGGGATGGTTTGCTCCATCCTTTCCTCATAAGATCAAAATGTCATCTGCAGCATCTTGTGTATAGCACACAACATTTTTGATGCTTTGGATTATAGGATATCAAGCCTATGGTCTCTTTATTAGGGGAAATGAACCAATATTATCAATGATATTATCTATAGTTTATAAAGAAGTGAAGGGTCAGGAAAAGTACTCAATATGTCTTATGTTTAAGATGGGACATTGTCAAAATGCAGTTATACTAAGCTCTGCCTTGATCCTTAGAAATAGAACTTATTAGAATTAGAATTCTGTTGATGTATGCCCAATTTCATGAGTGGTCAACACTTAAAGATATGTATATCATCTCTTATGTATGACACTAAACTTAAGCTTACAAAGAATGCTTACCAGAATTTTAAAACCAGATTTTAAGACCAGAATTCAGAATTGAGGTGAACCAGAGTACTTAATTTTAAAAAAAGAAAAAGAAAAAAAGGAAGGAAGGAAGGAAAGAAAAAGAAATAAAGGGAAAAAAAGGAAGGAAGGAAGGAAAGAAAAAGAAATAAAGGGAAAAAAAGGAAGGAAGGGAAAAACCGAAGTGACCCGTTTCAGGCACTTTCTTTCTCTTCTCAATATAGCAGAACTCTTCTGTTTAAATCTTTTTCTAGCCATTTCTCCTTCCTAGCTCAACAGCTTAACAGTTTAACAAAATCCCTTCCTAGGTTAGTTGCAGGAGGAATGCATTTTGAGCCATCTGTAAGTGCTAAATAGGGCTTCTTGACCCTATTTAGAAAGTAGGGGCTTGGGAAGGAGGTGAGCACTGTTTGCCAGTTCATGAAAGCTGCTAGGGATTGTGAGAGCAACGGGTTGTCTGATACAATGCCCAAGGGGGGGGGCATAGCATAGCCACATGGTCACAAATCCTGTTCCTTACCTTCTCTGTTAGTGTCTTGAAGGGCCGTATAAGTGGGTGGGTCTTCACGTTTTCATCCAGAGAAATCCCATATTTCCATCCACTGTGACTCTGTAGAAATGTTCTCAGGTCAAACAAAGAACCTGCTAGCTGACCCAGATCCCTGCTTGTTTTCTCAAGTAGCATAATGGACCATGACAGAGAGGAAAAACTCCCTTAGCAGATGTCTAACTGATCCTTTCAGGCTGTCAAGCCTGTGCCTCCCGAATCCTGACCTCTGCTCCCCTATTCCTTCTTTGTTCCAGCTGCTGTCCTCTTCACTTTTTTGCTTGTAAGTTTTAGGGCCACGTAGAACACTGTTTCGAAAAACACTGAGAACGCTGTGCCCCAGGACGGTGTGTCCAACTCACAGCAAGATAAGTAGGCAGAGCTCAGAGGAGGTCAGATTCACCATCGGCTGGAGAGAGGCGTCTACTTGGCAAAATGACAGTGCTGCGTGCTTTCTAGAGTCACAGAGGCTTAAGACTGCAAAGCACCACTGGTGGATTCCTTGTTCAGAAAGAATCTTGGGCACTGTGGATACACAGCTGGGTAGGATCCCCTGACTTCTCCAGCCTCAAAGCTCAAGGACTCCCAGCTATACAGTCCCTCCTCAAGTTCTGCCTCTACCTCCTTGTCAAATGTGCACATTTCTCTGGTTTCTATCGCTTCCCAAGAGACACATGCTTCCTGGCTTCTCTATTTAGGTCTGTGGTTTCAGCTACCTCTCATGATTGATGTCCAATAGGTATGTCTAGAGCAGTGCTGATCCCTAATTTTCAAACATTATGAGCCTTGCTTGATGTGCTTGGCGGTGTGTCTTAGGAGAACCCAGATGTTACTTCTTCAAATGCCTCTTTTCTTGGGTTCCTTAGCCCTAGGTGATGACCCCTTCTTGAGCTTCCGCTGTTTCTAATGCTCTAACAGGGAAGTTCCTCTTTATCTCTCTGCACACCTCACATTTCTCTGCCTCCTAGGCCCATTCCTTTGCCTGCCTCTCTGGCTGGTATCCTTCTTAATATTGAGCTCACCTCCACGACTTCAATAGCTCCTTAAATACTCTTCTTGCTTTCAATCTGTCACCTATTCATGGATTTGTTTTCTACTATTGTTAGGTGACAGTTACCAAAATCACCTGCTAGAGAATTCTATTCCCTTATGATTTCTGACGGTCACCTGCCACCATGGGAAAAATGGAAACTCTCCCATGACTTCTAAGTCTGTAAAGCTCTCCACATTCTGCCACCCTCTCCCCTGCTCTACTCCACGTTCTAGCTATGTGGATCCCCAAAGCCAACAAGCTCTCGCTTGCCTCTGCTGGTCTGCATTTGCTGACTCAGCAATAAACACATCCTTTTCCCTGCACTGAATGTCTATCCATCTTTTATAACAGGCTGTAAATGTTACCCCTTTAGACAGCATCTCTGGACACCAACTATGGGATTTGGTACTCTACTCTCATGTGCTCTAATCATGTGCTTATGCCAATCTCAGAACTATACAACCTGTATCACTGTGGCTGGATAAATCTATTTCTCCCATAAGAAGAGCTATACTTTAAAGTTTTTAATTCTGTGCATATATGTGTTTGTACATGTGAGTTCAGTGTCCTCAGAAGCCAGAAGAGGGTGATAACTTCCCTCAGAGCTGGGGCTACTGGCATTTGTGAGCTGTGTGATGTGGACTGGGCCTGAATTTAGGTCCTGTGTGAGAGCAGGAGGTACTCTTAACTACTGAGTCATCTCCTCAGCCCCAGGAAGAGGTTCTTGAGGTCAGCAGGTTCTTGAGGGTCTCTATGTCAGATAACAAACATGTCTGGGCAATGGTGAGCGTATGTCCTTGCTCTAACTAAGCCTCGCACTGGTGTCAGGGAGCAATACTAATCAAATGACTACACTAGTAGATAGGTCACTGATAAGCGAGCTAAATGTACAAATATGGAATTGTTATAAATATGTTAATGTGTTTATATACAAATAACTTTAAAATACTATGAAGGAAGAGAAGAAAGTATGAAGGTGGCCTGCATGTAAGAAACTTGGGAGAGGATCAACGTAGGAATCAATGCTTAGAGTTGGCACTTGCAGGGTGAGTTATGGAGGGCATGTGACTACCTTGCTCAGCCAGGGAAGTATTTGGTGCACAGGTAAAGTGTGTGAGAGAGGGTCTGAAAGTACAGGAAGTGACTGAGGGGCAGAGAGAAAGGGAAGTCTCATCACGAGGACACGTGGGGATTTTGACCTTTATTTTAAGAAGAATTAGAACTTGTTAAGGAATTTTAAGATGGGACAGGGGCTGGACAGGAGAAATATTAATATCATGTGACAAAATGCGCATATTGGAGTTGTCCCATGCTTGTGGTGTGCAAAAAAGACTGGGTAAAATGCACATAAGGAGGCCAGCGAGGTAATCACAGTGGCCTGGGCCTGAGATGACAGCAGCTGAGACCGAAGTCATGGCATGGGGACCGCAAGTGCTGCTGAAACACACGAAGAGTAAAAGGGGTAAAATCCACGCAGTTTGAAGGTGGATTAACTATGGCTATGAACTCATAGAGATGAATCCCTAATCCATGCTTTGGACAAGTGGCCACACCGAGAAGAAATTAGAAAACCCATATGCTCTACAGTAAGCAAGTCCAGATGGCCATCCATTTTTTTTTTGTTGTTGCTGTTGTTGTTTTTGTTTTTCCTTAAATAAAGTTTTATTGGCATACAGGCCCTCTTTTGTTGTCAGTGTTTTGTTTTCTCTGTGGCTACTTTTATGCTATAAAGTGGAAACGAGTCGCTACGATGGAGGCTGTCTGACCCAGAGGGCTGCAAATGCTCATTACCCATTTCATGATGGATTATTTGATTATTTTCACAGCCTTTGCACAGAAGAGGCTTGCCAATCCCGGTCTAGAATCGTGGGTTATATAGCTCATTCTATAGTTCAGTGGTTGATATCATTAGTGTATGTAGGAACCCTCGAAAAGATTAGAACTGAGCACAGGCCCAGACAGAGCGGAGACAGTGGCTGGTGGGTTCCTTTTACCTGTGAGCGTACACTCTATGGAGATACCATTCAATGGCCCTACCTTCAGAATGCACCCACTGCTACAAGCTGAGCAGTGGTCCCATTCCTTCACTGGCTGCCCTCTCCAATATGGCATGTCTTTGGCACAACATTTATACTTATTAAGCAGTCTGACCTCGCATGGGGAGGAATTTTAACCAGCAGATGAACTGAGTGCCTAGAGGCTCTTGCAGCACCCTCTAAAGGGAGACCTCATGTGGTTTTCCTGGAATGCAATTCAGCTTCTCAAGCAACAGAAGAGCGAGGCTTTCAATTTTAGTTACTTTTTTCCAATGTTGACTTCAAAGAAAAAAAAATTAAACAACAAGCTTCCCACCCTGATGAAGCATTTATGATAAATACACACAAATGCGTGCTTGGGCATAACTCCAGGGAACGCCATGATAAGAAAGCTACTGACACTTCCAGAATTGTTCATTTTCTTGAATATCACAAATGCAGCACCAGCAGCTGCCACCACCTAGTTCTCTGACCTCTACCAACCCTGAGAAACTGCTGCCCAGAAATAATGAATGCTCTTGGCATGGGGACTTTGTCACTTAGACAAATCAGGCAGATTTCCAGGATCAGACCCAATAATGTTCTTGGGCTATTTTTTTTTTTCCAACAGTTGTCAATTGGCTGGTAATCCCTACCTTGTCACAGGCCCATTTATCATGAGAATGTTCAGCATACTTGGTGACAATGTATTCCAATTTTTCAGGCAAGGAAAAACTGTGAATTGAGAACAACAACAAAAAAGCATTACAGCCTCCATAAGCATTTTTTTGCTAGACATGGTAAAAGGTGAGTCAAAGTAGCAGTTTGCTGTCACCTGCAGGATTTGTTAATAGCCTTCTTCATAGCTTAAGCTACTTTAGACACAGTTACACTACTGAGCAGGGGTGGCGAGGCCAGTGTTGTGCTCCGGGTATCCACTCAGCTCTGATCACAGGATTTCTATGAACACCCGCACATAGGTGGCCTTTCCCTAGCTTCCCTGGGCTCTCCTGGTTTCTGTAGTACCACTGTGGTTTCAGAGCCAGATCTGGTCTGTGTCAGTGAGAATCTTGTCATCCTATAGCTCCAGTCTGAGAACAACAATAAGGTCAGATATTACAAGATACTGGTTGCCTTTTATTTCAAATTAGTGACTCATTACCGGGAGATTTTTGTAAAAAGAGTTAGATGCCTGTCATTTCTGTTTGCCTAGCAGCTCTCATCCCTTTTTCATTATCCTGTGTTATCAGACGGTCTTCTGCTATTGCATTTGATGTTAGGTTCACGGCCCCCAAGGTCAGGTATATGACTAGATGGATCAAATTCGTTCTCCCTGGAACTTGAGAAAAGGCAGCAAGCTCAAGGTGATTCATCCAGTGAAGGCAGCTGAAGATTGCCATTGTCCTTGGGGAGATGATCTGGCTCATGAGCTTCTTATTAGGTTCTGGTTAGGACCGTGTGCCTTGGTAATTAGGGCTTCTTTGTTTTAGACATGGGACTAATCTCTAGTTCTCATGTTACTCAATTTACTGATGCCAAAGATTTGAAGCAACAAGAGTTCTCGAAACAGTATGGAGCCACGCATCATCTGTGCACAATCGCTAGTGTAATGGTGACAATAGTTGTGACACACCCCGTTGTCACATAACTTACTTTGTCAGCATTTGCTCTGCTTACATTTTCTCTAAAGCCAGCCCCTATTTTCTTTTTCTTGCCTGAGCTTTCATTTTTACTGTATCTTTTATCTCTTCCATGTAGGAGGTCTACTGCTGTTTCTCAACATCCCTATACTCAATGCTTCATCCAGTGGAAGGTGTACTTAGTTTCCCATTGATGACTTTTATACTTTAGCTGAGCTGACACTCCTAGGAAGGGTTTAGGATCGTCTTTGAGAGCCACTGTTACCAAACACAGGTCCAGGGGGATCATACGGGATCCAGCTTATTTTCCAGCTCATTTTGAAGGCATTTTTGCTCTTCATTAAAATGTCTCCAGGGATAAAGTCAGTCTGTCCCTGGACACATACTTGGAAGTGGAGAGAGAGACCTGAAAATCTAACATAGTAATTATTTTGCCCTGAGGCTAAACACGCTTGAACCTGGAGTTGGATGGGAGCATGTCGGTCTGTTGAACTTCGGTAAAGGATCACGAATACTCACAAGAAGGAATTTTAAGGCACTACTGTAGGGTGACTCCAAAGCATCCCTTAGTGTGACAAAGAGCAGAGCCAAGCTCTGAAAGGACCTCAGACATTCTGCTATCATCCTGAAGTCCTGTTATTATGAAATTGTTTTGATGTTATTATATCTGTATAGGCCTGATTTACAAAGAGCAAAGATTTTTGTGTAAAAAAAAAAAATAACAAAAAAAACCCCCACCTCTTCATTAATACATTAATTGTATCACTTACAAGCGTGGGCCTTGTAATGCCTCAGACAACATTCATTTTTGTGAGTGTGTCTCTTTCATGTATTAAACCAACCCCTCCCCAAAGCCTGGAATATAAGTAATATAGTGTATAATCAGATATGGATGGATTGAACCTTGTTTCCTGGTGTGACTTGTAGTGACAAAGGAAAGGATAAGCAGGGTTGGCAGGAGGGAAGGGGGGGGGGAAGAAAGCTTCTCCTATAGTCGAAAAGAAAAATATTGGCTACCGTACGGAATATGAAACAGTTTAGAAGGGGCTCTGAACTTACTTCATGGTGTTGATAGGTTTGGGGTCAAAGTTTCCTTCTGCATCCACGGAGACCTGCTTCTCCAATGTGGCTGTGATTCTTGTATCTAAGTAGTCCGGTGGCAAGGCCCCAGCAATAGCACTGAGACAAGGCAGGGCCATCCGGAAGAGATCCAGGTCATATTTCTGCGAGGAAAAACAGAGCACTCCAATAGACAAACCAGAGCCACAGCTGTCATCCGAATCACTTACTCACCAAGAAAAATACAGATACAAAGGATGCATTTGTCCAGGTTGACCTTCAGCACTTTCCACAGACAACTAGAACATTCCTGGAGGATGAAATGGTCATCTATAAAGCCCTTAAGTCACCATTCACTTTAAGTTGAAGAATCTTAAAGGCCTGAATCAATGTTATTCCAAATAAGCACCACGAATATCCAAAGGTTAAGATAGTTTTCCTTAGACTAAAAAGGGTTAGAAACTTCCCTGCTAAGAATAGTTATGGAAAATGACCCAGCCTTTGACTGGGGAGGGAACTTTGAAGATCTTCTAAGCTCCACAGTGGTGGGTAGAGATTTTTATTAATATTTTACCCATTTCTGTGACATAAATCCCAGACAAAGGTAGCAGAAGGAGAAAAGGTAGAAAGGCAGGCAGGCAGGCAGGCTGCCTTTATTCTGTCTTAGAATTTGAGGGAACATAAATCAGAATGAGTGTGAGGCAGCTAGTCCATTCACAATCAGGAAGTATACAGGAAATGGACCAGAGCTATAACACTGCGAGGAGAAAAAGAAAAAGAGCATTAACTAACTAAAATACTTTGAAACTTGCTCTGGTGGCTGCCCTCCCATGTGTTAGCTCAGGTAGTTTTGCATGTTACTTAACTCCAAGGATTAGGTTAGTTCCTATCCTGGAGCATAGTTATTGTTTTTTGGGGGGGTGGGGGGGTGGTGAAGAGCTGGGGGGAGGGCAGCTTAAATATGCTTGCGAGTTCATTAGCACAGTCCATAAAACACATAAAGCCGAACTGGTGCTAGCAGCTGTGTCACTGGGGATCACTGGGGTCACCCGTTTTCTCAGGAAGTAGCCATTACCTTGTGGGAGAGGGAGTCAAAAATCCCCCAGAAGAGCTTCTCGGTGAGGTGCAGCTCCTCCTCCACAGCCAGCCCGTAGCTCCCCCATCCCGAAGGCAGGCAGTAATACTTCCAGCACTGCTCATAGTGATTTGTCAGAAGCTGGGCGTGTCAGAGCAGGAGGGCGCCGGTCCCGAGGAGTACAGCACATCCGCAGGCACCAGAGACATGCAGGGAGAGGAAAACAGTGTGTCAGAGAGATCCCGAAGGGGAAACCAGTGTTTGAAGGAGCTGGCCCCTGTTTGGATGCCTCTGGGAGGGTCTGCGCTCACACTTAATGAGCCCCAGGCTGAGAGGCATCTGCCTGACTAAAATATGGAGAGGCGTCAATCCTGTTTCAAATGAGAAAATGTTACCCTCTGAAAGGCGTCCCAGTGTGCTGTTCCAGTCAGTTAGGTGTGGGGGTAATTTCCTACGATTACATGTGATTCTGCAATATCCTGGGGTTTGCTGATATGGGCGGGGGATGGTGGGCAGAAAATTGTGGGTTTGAAGACTGATGTTGATGGTTGTGTGTGGCTGCTCTCTGGCCCTTGTTCAGCTCAATGATATGACAGCAGTTCCACAGCTGGCCAGGAGAGGGCACATTACACTAGAAATACCCCTGCCCAGCAGGTATGTACCACTTCTAATGGGATGTCAAAGTGAATTTACTGAGTGGTACCAGCAATGCCTCTTAGGAGCCAGCATCAACAGCGATCTGTACAGAAACAATGCCAAGCTCAGGAGCCCATGCCTTTCAGCTACAGTACCCTTTGAGATTAAGACCTGAACGGTTAAGGTTAGAAGGAAAACGTAGTCCTGGGGTCGGATGGGGTGGGGGGACTGAGAACCTCTGTGATCGTGTAAAGCTTCCTGCCTGGTTATAGGACTGAACCAAAGACTTCTGACCGTTCTAGTAACCCCAATAAATGTTTCCTTAGGTGGGGGCTGGAGAGATGGCAGTTTCAATTCCCAGCACCCCCACGGCAGCTCACAACTGTCTGTAATCCAGTTCCAAACGATTTGACGCCTTCACAAAGACATACATGCAGGCAAAACACCAATGCACATAAAATACAAATAAATAAATCATTTAAAAATATTCACTTAAACCACTGCTTGAACTATTTCTTTAAAAAAAAAAAAGGGAAATTGTCAGTATGGTTGGTCTGCAGTGGCATCTGCCAGGACTAGCTTCTCTGGGCTATAATAGAGTAATCCTAGCAATGACTTTATTAATAAATAGAAAAAAAAAGAAATAAAAAGCAAGAGAGAAAAAGCATAAAATACCATGGAAAGGGACATTTTAGATCCTTTGAATGAAAGACCATAGGGAGGGCTGGGGCAATGGCTCAGTTAAGAGCACTGGCTGCTGTTCCAGAGGACCCTGGTTTGATTCCTGGCGTATTTGGTTCCTGACCATGCACGAGGACTCACAAACAGGCATAACTCCAGTCCCAGGGAACCCGCTACCCTCTTCTGGCCTTTGCCGATACTGCATGCACACATGCAGGCAAAACACTGGTGATACACATAAAATAACAAAAGAAGTAATAATTAAAAACAAAAAAAGAAAAAGAAAAACCACAGGGATTGTTTCGAAGTTTTTGAGGTTCAAAATATTTTTAAAAGCTGGTTAGGGTAAGAAAGCATAAAATCCAAGTCCTCCTTAGCAATCTCTGAATAAAAATCAAGTAGTGGAAGGTAACTAACCACAGCAGGTAGCAACTACAATGAGCCCACGATTTTGAGGCTGAGCATTCGAGCTTTGGATTGGTTTTTTGGATTGCAACTTGTTAAACTGTCAAAATCCAAAACGCATTTTCCTTCTCTAATTGTGTGTGCCCTGGGCAGCCCCTGGGACACCTTTTGTGCCATGGACTGCTTTTTGTGGTGACAGTGATGCTTACCTTAAGAGGCATTTTGCAGTACTCGCTGAGCTGCGGCACGTCAAACACCAGACGGCGTAGAAGTTGCTGTAACATGGAAGGTCTCAAGTGACTGCAGTACGGAGCAAGAGAACAGAAAGTTGGGACAGAGTAAATACTGAGCGGTGGGAAGAGGAAGAAAGAAAAAAAAAGAAAGAAAGGACAAGGGGGAAAAAAAACGAATGAAGGAAGCATTTGTTAGGGCCAGCAAGAAGGCTCAGTGGGTAAGAATGCTTGGTGCACAAACATGAATTTGATCTGCCCCCTCCCCCATCCCAGAGTGGAAGGAGAGAATCAATGCAAGAAAGCTGCTCTCTGATTCCTACATGTGCTCTGTAAAACAGGAACACATACACACTTGTAACACACATACATGCACACACACAAACTCATACACACTCCATTCACACCCAATAATAAAACATAAAATCTAAAAAGAAGCATTAAGTTAGGGCTAAGCCTCAAACCAAAGATCTTGGATAAATGATAGCAGATGGCAAAGCCCTCCGTTTAAAAATAGAACATGGTTAAAATATTTAAAAAAAAGGGACATAACTAATAAATTGGGATAGTTAAGGTTAAATTTCATTGGTTAAATGGTTAAATTCCATTGGTTAAGGTTAAATTAACATGCATTAACATGGTCTGGGGTCTGTATGCATTGGAAATATATTCAGTGATGATGTGCAAAGTACAAAACAGAAAGAAGATGCCATTTCTAAGGGCTTCTAAGAGCTTCTTTCTTTCTGTCTCCATCTCCTTCCTTCCTTCCTTCCTTCCTTCCTTCCTTCCTTCCTTCCTTCCTTCCTTCCTTCCTTCCTTCCTTCCTTTCTTTGACAGGGTCTCACTATGTAGCTGCAAAGGAAGAAGGTAAACTGGGTCAGCTACAGAGGTGGAATCTGAGGCCACCTACTGGTATGATCTGAAAAAAACCCTATAGTCTCCCTGGTGACAGTCTGGTCCAGGAATTTCACACCATTGGAAATATTTGGGCCTTTTGTCCTCAGAACAACTCTGCAAATGGCAAACAAAGTAATTAATTAAATAGTAATTAAAGAAAGAGTTATTACAGAGTCATGACTGTGGCATTTGGTTTAAGCAAATTCTGAGACAGAGAAAGGAGAAATAAGAGAGGTTAACTTCTATTATTCAGATGCCAAACTAAAGCCAGGAGGTACCTATGGATTCTCTCCAGATCATGAAAACACACACACATGCACGAGAGTTTGCTACAAAAGTTCAGTTCATGAATCCTCAGATTCCTTTCATAGATACCTAAGGAGCTATGGTGGCAAGAACAGTGGCTTTGTTGGTAAAGAAAACAAACAAAATTTTGTCAAAGCACCTTCAGCGAGGAGGCTGAATGCAGGCGGAAGAAGACCAAAAACTTCCCAACCCTTCCTTTAAGAAAGGGGAGCAGAAAAAAAATCTGTGACTGTTGTTGACTGACTGTCCTGACTAGTTTGTGCCAACTTGACACAATTTAGAATTACCTGCCAGGAAGGAGCCTCAACTGAAAAAATGCCTCCATCTAATATTAATTAGTGATTGATGTGGAAAGGCTCAGCCCATTGTTGGTGGGGCCACCTCTGGGCTGTGGTCTTGGGTTCTATAGGAGAGCAGGCTGAGTAAGCCATGGGAGCAAGGCAGTAACCAGCACCCCTCCATGGCCTCTGCATCAGCTCCTGCCTCCAAGTTTCTCCCTTGTTCCTGTCCTGACTTCCTTCAATGCTGAACGGCAATGTGGAACTGTAAGCCAAATAAATCCTTCCCTGTCTGACTTGCTTTTTGGTCATGGTGTTTCATTGTAGCAGTAAAGCATCTAACAAAGACATTGACTTATTACAAATAAATAATAAAATACTTAGTTATGATCAGTCTGTCTGTTATACCAGGAACTTAAGTTGGGATAAGAGTAGAGTACTGCCCCCTGAAAGACAGAGACAGGATGTGGAACCTTTTTTTCAGGTTGAATGTAAACTACTTTCCCCAAATTCTAGTTCTAACCAGTCACACAATCCTGGCTTGTCTAGTTGGAAAGAGCTAATGCCAAGACACTGGGCTCCTTCTTGATGTGGCTCTAATCTGAGTTCTGATCTTGCCAGAGCTACACCAAGGACAGCAGCAGCTCTTCACACCGGTTCAGCAGTGATGCTAACAGAGAGGATTTGTTCTTGAGTAAAGCTATTACTGAGTCCCATTGCCTCCACTAAAGATAGATGTGGAGGTCCACATCAGTAAGTAATGAGGTCAGAGTTCTTCCTTTCAAGGTGGTGAAGCAGAGAACCTCAGTCTCCACAATTCCTAGCAGATCAGTGTGTCTACAAAGCCTTGTCTATCTTGCAAGACCACGGCCACTCTATTTAACTTAATTTTCTACCAATGGTAGCCACCTTGGACAAAGTTGTCAGTGTAAGATAATCCTCACCCCAAAATCACCATATGATTTTGGGGTGAGGATTATCTTAGTTAGGGGGTCTCCATTGCTGCAATGAAACATGATGATCTAAAAGCAAGTTGGGGAGGAAAGAGTTTATTTGGCTTACACTTTCATATTGCTGTTTATTTGTCATCGAAAGTAATCAGGATAGGCGCTCAAACAGGGAAAAACCTGGAGGCAGAAGCTGATGCAGAGGCCATGGAGGGGTGCTGCTTACTGGCTTGCTTCTCAGACTTCATATTCTGCCTTATGACTTCCCCTGGCTTGCTCTGGTTTCTTTCTTTCTTTTCTTTCTTTCTTTCTTTCTTTCTTTCTTTCTCTCTCTCTCTCTCTCTCTCTCTCTCTCTCTCTCTCTTTCTTTCTTTCTTTTCTCTCTCCCCCTTCTCTCTCTCTCTTTCTTTTTGTACAGGGTTTCTCTGTGTAGTCTTTATTGTCCTGGACTCACTTTGTAGACCAGGCTGGCCTTGAACTCACAGAGTTCCATCTGCCTCTGCCTCCCTGAATGCTGGGATTACAGGTGTGTGCCACCACACCCAGGGGCTCTGCTTTCTTACAGACCCCAGGACCACCAGTCCAGGGATGGCACCACCCACAATGGGTTGGGTCCTTTCTTTAATTACTCATTTAGAAAACACACTACACTTGGATATTACTGAAGCATTTTCTCAATGGAAGTTCCTTCATTTCAGATAACTCTAGATTGTGCCAAGTTGACATAAGACTAGCCAGCATAGGAATATTGGAAAGAAAGTCCATTTTGAGCCTTAAGTCTATGTTAATTTCTGACCCTATACTTGCGTTGGGCAAATAGTACTTTGCAGCGAAGCCTCTGGGCTTTAGAAGGTTACAAAGACAGATGATGTAGGTTCACTTTGTTAAGACATCTTTTATGACAGCTTTTATATTTGTAACCTGTTAGGTTGTTCCATACACATTTCAAATTTGACTCTTAGTTTTAGAGTCGCAAAAAGATTGAGAAGAAGAAGGTATAGAGAATTCTCATAGATCCCTTCTAGGCCCACTTGCATGGTCTCACCCACTGTCCATTGCCAATGCTTCCCACTGGTAAGCCTACAGAGATATGTCATCACCAGCAATGTCCAAAGTTTAAATGGGGGCTCATTCTCCATGATGGACAGTATATGAGTTTGGGCAAATGAATAATGACAGCTTTGTCATCACAGATAATATAGCATATTATCTGGGACACATGTCATTAACAAGAATTAGGGGTTCCCTAATTAGGTACTAATTAGGTCCCTCTGGCCCCTAAAGTGGGAGCCTATTGATCATTTCACTAGTAATTACCAATTGCAGCTGCATATCATTAATAGAATAAATTACTCAAGGAGCTTTAATGCTGGAATCCTGGATTCTACTCCTCAGGATCTTAAATCCTGGGGCTGGACTGTGGTCTGTGAACTTGGATGTTTTTCTAGGATCTGACAACGTGGCTCTAACACACAGCCTAGCAGGAAAACCACCGGCTTTAAGCAGCAGATTGGGATCTTAGACCACAGTGTGACACCAATTACTCATCCTTTGTACTTCCAGACTTGAATGCTTATTCCCGTGGTTCCCCGTTGGCTTTGATGCCTTCTTACGCTGGCAAAATCTATTGTCCTTATACCTCCCTGTGACCCATTCTTTTGCTCGAGTGCTGGGAAGCCTGGATGTGGACTGTTCGGATTCACATGTAGAGTCTTGTTTCTGTGTAAAAGTTCTTCCTTTTAGATGGTTAATTCTTTCTGGGTCTCGTTCCGGAACTAGGAAATTAGTTCATTATAGTAATACTTCAGGCACAGAAGACATTCGTTCTCCTGGTTTTTCACCTTAACGGGTAAATCCTGAACTGGTCCTTCCCCTTTCTCATAATGAAAGAGTCTTCCAAGGATGATTATGTGTAACAATAATACAGGTAACAAGCACATTCTAAGAGGGATGGCTGGGGGAAGGCTGGGTATGTGTATGACAAAGGCCTTGTAGTTTCCTCAGACTTTATAGCCAGTTTCACCACGCATTATTGTATCATATATCTGTCTTCCGCATAACTGTGTCATACATACATGCATTTGCCATGAACGCTTACACACAACACAGGAGTCAAAAATGCAGGACGGCAAACTTACTTGCAAATGGCAAGCAGACATTCTTCGATGGTGTCCCTCTGTGCCTTGGTGAGGGACCGTCCTTTGGAAAGCCTGTATATTGTCTGCAGCGTAGAATCAATCAGAGAAGTGCTGTGCTCTGTCCCAGAAAAGAGAGGGGCGCATCTAGTGAGGAGCGGGAGCACAGCCGAACATATGTACCTATTCAGTGCCAGCGCAGCCTCTGTGGTGCTGAGGGACACCTAAGAAAGGGAATGGGGGCATTAGTTAACCTCTTAGAAAGCAGCCAGTTCAGCTCGTGCATGGAGCTCCATGCAAGATCCGGGAAACTTACACATATACCCACAGCCTATCTGTAAAGGGCAAAAGTCCTTGTGCACACAGATAAGCACCGGTGAATCCAGGAAAGTTAAACACACAAGCATCCTTCAAAAGAAGATGTTCATTCCTCCTGAAGGCTGGGAATGAATGTAGTTTACAACCTGTCTGATGAACCAGGCTCAGCCCCATATTTTCCAGAAGTTATGCTTTAGCTATCCCACACTCTTTTCCCTTAAATTTTGAGCATTGCTTGTAGGCCATAAAACTCATCCTTGTGAGAGCCGTCATTTGCACTTTACAACAATCTAAGTGACTTTTATGTTATTTTAGGGTCAGGCCTGACTCCCACAGGCATTATGTTTACTTCAGTTACTATCCTTAGGCCCTTATCTTGAGTGTAGCTACTAAGTCAACAAGAACCCATCTTATGTATGAAGCCATATGTAGTTTGTAAAGAGCTTCAATGCAAACATGTCTTAAGCTTTGTTGTATTCATAGGACTGAGCTAACTGTTATCTGAAAAAAATTTCTTCCAAATTGTGCTATGGTTAAATATCACAAAAATAAACAAGCTGAGCTCAGATCCCTGAAGTCATGGCCCAGCACTGGTTACTGTAACCGGGTTGAACTGAGTTTCATTTTCCCCTCACCTGGACCATTTCCTGCTGTCTGTAAAGCCAAAGCCAGCAGGGATCTGCCCTCTCCCCTCGATACCTATCCATTGCTCTCATTTCTTTTTTTTTAAATTTTTTTTAAAAATATTAGTTACAGTTTGTTAACTTTGTATCCCTGCTGTATCCTGCTCCCTCTTTCCCTCCCAATTCTACCCTCCCTCCCTCATCTCCTCCCTGCCCCTTTCCAAGTCCATTGATAGAAGAGAACCTCCTCCCCTTTCATCTGATAATGGTTTATCAGGTATCTTTTCTTCAGGACTGGCTGCAAAGTTCTCCTCTGTGGCCTAGCAGGGCTGCTCCTCCCTCGGGGGGGGGGGGGGGGGAAGGGAGGTCAAAGAGCCCGCCATTGGGTTCATGTCAGAAACAGTCCCTGTTCCCCTTATTAGGGTACCCACTTGGATACTGAGCTACCAAGGGCTACATCTGAACAGAGGTTCTAGGTTACATCCATACATGGTCCTTGTTTTGAGAAACAGTCTCATAAAAGACCCCTGTGCCCAGATATATTTAGTTCTTGGAGCTCTGTCCTCTCCAGGTCATATTAACCCCCCCCCTTTTATGATTCCCTGCACTCTGCCAAAGGTTTGGTTATGAGTCTTAATATCTGCTTTGATACACTGCTAGGTAGAGTCTTTCGGAGGCCCTCTGTGGTAGGCTCCTGTCCTGTTACTTGTTTGCTCCTACATCCAATGTCCATCCCATTTGTCTTTCTAAGTGAGGATCAATCATCGTACCCTGGGTCCTCTTTCTTGTTTATCTTCTTTAGGTGTATAGATTTCAGTATGTTTATTCTATCTTATAGGTCTATATAAGTGAGTATATACCATGTGTATCTTTCTGCTTTTGGGATACCTTACTCAGGATGATCGTTTCTAGGTCCCACCATTAGCCTGCAAATTTCATGATTTCCTTGTTTTTAAATGCTGAGTAGTATTCCATTGTGTAAAAGTACTACAATTTCTGTATCCATTCCTCAACTGAGGGACATCTGGGTTGGTTTCAGCTTCTGTCTATTACAAACATGGTTGAGCAAATGTCCTTGTTGTGTACTTGAGCATCTTTTGAATATATGCCTACGAGTGGTATAGTGGATCTTGAGGAAGCACTATTCCTAATTGTCTGAGAAAGCACCAGATTGATTTCCAAAGTGGTTGTATAAGTTTGCATTCCCACCAGCAGTGGAGGAGGGTTCCCTTTTCTCCACAACCTCTCCAGCATGTGTTGTCACTTGAGTTTTTGATCTTAGCCATTCTGGTGGGTGTTAGGTGAAATTTTAGGGTTGTTTTGATTTGCATCTTTCTGATGGCTAAGGACGCTGAACATTTCTTTAAGTGTTTCTCTGCTATTTTGTATTCCTCTACTGACAATTCTGTTTAGCTCTGTACCCCATTTTTTAATCGGATTGTTTGATTTGCTGCTTTTTAACTTTTTTAGTTCTTTATATATTCTGGATATCAGTCCTCTGTCAGATATAGGGTTGGTGAAGATCCTTTCCCAGTCTGTAGGCTGCCGTTTTGTTTTGATGACTATGTCCTTTGCTTTACAGAAGCTTTTCAGTTTCATGAGGTCTCATTTATCAGTTGTTGTTCTTAGAGCCTGTACTGTTGGTGTTGTGTTCAGGAAGTTGTCTCCTGTGCCAATGAGTTCTAATGTCTTACCCACTTTTTCTCCTAATCGATTTAGTTTATCTGGTTTTATGTTGAGATCTTGGATCCACTTGGACTTTAGTTTTGTACAGGGTGATAAATGTGGATCTATTTTCATTTTTCTGCATGTAGACATCCAGTTGGACCAGCACCATTTGTTGAAGATGCTGTCTTTTTTCCACTGAATGGTTTTGGCTTCTTTGTAAAAAATCAAGTATCCATAGGTGTGTGGGTTTATTTCAGGGTCTTCTATTTGGTTCCATTGATCCACTATTCTGTTTCTATGCCAATACCATGCATTTTCATTACTATTGCTCTGTAGTACAGCTTGAGATCGGGGATGGAGATGCCTCCAGATGATCTGTTGCTGTACAGGATCGTTTTGGAAATTCTGGGTTTTTTGTTCTCCATATGAAGTTGATAATTTTTCTCTCAAGGTCTATGAAGAATTGTGTTGGTATTTTGATGGGAATTGCATTGAATCTGTCCATTGCTCTCATTTCAATGAAAAAAAAAAATTAGCTCCCACTCCCAGAAACAAAGCAAACATCTAAAGATGCCTGGATATTGAATGGTCTCAGAGAAGAATTTTAAACTCTCCCTAAAGTCAGTTGATGGGCAGTTGAGCCCAGCACCCTTTATATTTGAACACCCTGGTTCCAGGCTATTACATCATTATTCTGGACTTAGCTCTCACTTGTCACCCATAGGGCTCTCACATACTGTCTTCCTGCGAATCAAGGTTAAAGTGTCTGTATGTCACAATGTCCCTCAAATTCACTAGCCTTACCAAGAAAAAAGTGAATCTCTGACCACCGCTAGTTAATTTATAAGTACCGTGAGCAGTCTACAATCTGATAAATGACATGAGCGTTGACCTCAGTAAAAGAAACTTGACGCTGCATGAGAAGCATAAAAAGAAATCTATAAAACAGAAATCTAGGGTCTTTTCTAAAGCTCAGCTATAATCTTCTCTCACAGTGTTCCTCTTTGTAAACTTAGACGGACAAGCTGAATTAAAAGAAGGTCCATTCAGTGACGCTAAATATAGCCAAAGCATGACTAATGTCATTGTTGAGAACTGAAGGACTCAAAGGAAGCCTCGAGACCCACAGAGCTAAAATGTCATTATTTCCTACAATTAACACAGCTATTCTATTTGAATGAACATTTCCTACAGCTTATGATTTGAAAAAATGTTTTCTTTGAACCCTTCACATTTCTGGCTGTTTGTCTTAATTATCAGAAGTTTGTCTTCTGGAGGCATTGGTAACCGTGCTGGAAAAATAGCTCATCTTTTACATTTGTCTCTTTCAGAGACAGAGTAATTAAAATGAGGAAGGCAGGGCTTTGATTCTTGTGCCTTGAAAATTCTCAGATGAGGAACTGAGGGGAGGAAGATAGTGCTCTGGCAGGCATGTGATCAAACACCAGATGCTGGAATAGAATTTGCTGTTTGAAATAATAATTAAAAAAAAAAAGAAAAAAGCTTTAATCAGGAAACTTGAAGTCCACAAATTTTAGAAGTTATTTTAAAAACCCATGGATTTAAAGAAGTGGTAGGTGGAGTATGGTGAAGATATAAAAGGATCTATGGCTCTGACGCTTTCATGAATAGACTTTCATGAATAGTTTCTCATTTTCATGTCTCCATGAGTCTAGGTTCTGCCAGCCAACTCAACCCAGAGCTTGCACTTCTGAGTACTGAACACAAGGTGGCGCCCGTGAGAAGCACCAGGAAGCACACTTAAAATAAGATATATATATATTTGGTATTAAGCTGATCTAGGTTTGTTGTGGCCCCACTTTTCACTCCCCCCAAGACACAGATATGACAGATGGCATCTGTTATCTTATAATGAGACAGTTCCTGCCTTGATGCTGGACTTCTTTTTCCCAGCTTTGATTTCCAACTGTCTTTGGACTTCTTTTTCCCAGCTTTGATTTCCTTGGTCTCTTGTGCTGACATCTGTCACACCTCTGGCTACAGACTGTCCTTCCTGGTAATCAGTGCATGAGACAATATAACTGAGGACAGGAAGAGTATTTCTTGACTGAAACACCTTTTCCATAAACAACAGAACCATATCCTCACCAGAGTGTGATTTTTATGTCTTCTGGGGGGCCTTTGGTGATATCCATAATTGGCCTAATCAGAAGTTAGGATCTGGTGGGTATCAGGGATGCCCCATTTTCTCAAGAGATGCTGCGCCAAGGTTTGAGAAACTTCAATCGAAGGGACTAAACAAAAAAAAATTAAGGCAAAATTTACCTGCACAGAAGGTTTTGTGCCAGTACAGTAAGATCTTTCAGTTTTGGGTACCTCTGTTTTTCTCATTCCCAAGCAGGGCATTAAAACATGACACCAGAGGCGGGGCAAGATGGCGGCACCGGGAGGACTCTCATTCTGAGGAGCAGCACAGCAGGATTGGCACAGTGACCAGCAATCAGAACTCGCGGCCATAAAACACAAGGGATTTTGTTTCACAGGTGAGAGGATACCCCACGGTGGGGGATTCAATCAGCTTTAACTCACCCGGCTAAACCGCGGAAGAGATCCTGGTTCCACCAGGCGCTTGGTCGCCAGCCCAGAGCTACACGCCAGCGTGATCTGGTCACGGTCCCAGACTGAACTGTGGGCCCACAACACCATAGACTGGATTTCCCAGTCGAGAGATAACCCCACGGAGCAGGAAACAATTGGGACCGACCTCTGGTAACCCAGACATCCCCTGGAAAAGACTCGGGTTCCGCGGGCGCCCCAGGAGCCAGCCCGGACCCAGAGCTGGGACCGCCTGCCCGGAGCCCTGCCTGTGCGCCTGATTCGCTGTCTCAGATAGAACTGTGGGCACCAGGGCACCAGGGCACCAGACTGCGTGTCTCTGGCAGGAGGAAACCCCCAGCAGAGGGGGTTAGCAGCTCTAACGCTTAGGACACCCAGCACCAAAACACTTCCTGGACTCACGCAGACTCTAGTGCAGGCAGGAGCGCTGTGCTCTGCTGCCATTATTGAGTTCCCCTAGGGCACTGGGACACACAGCTGCATGCTCAGACCTACAAAAGCCAGAGAGCCATTACAGCAGCCCTCAGATACTGTGCCAAGGATCAACCAGTTATCCCTAACTAGACTGTCAAAACTGTGGGAATCCCTGGTCCTTCAAGAGGGATGCACCCACAGCGTCTGGACCAGAGCAGTGCCTGCAGCCGCCATCCCAGACAGAGACACACAGCTTCTGGTCCAGAGTGAGGCACCCAGCCTCCAGACCAGAGCAGTGCCCCCAGGCACCAACTCAACCTAGGTGCACATTCTCCAGGTCCAGAGCGGAGCAATCAGCCTCTGGCCCAGAGACTTGCTGAGTGCACCTCCCACTTTCCCGGACAGAACTGTGTGCCCCAGGATAATAGACTGAGTTTCCCTGTTGGGAGAAAACCCCACAGCTAGGGAATCAGCAGGTTCTCCAAGAGGACTGTACCTGGAAATTTAGTGAGCAGCAGCACACTAAATTTATAACAAGAAACCCAGCAGTGGGGCAGCTGTCTTGAGAAATTCTATGGGTAAGAGGAGATCCCCCCCTGCCTAATATAGACCACAGCTACTACTCAGGGCTATAAACCTGAGGTGAGCAGTGGCAACTCCTGAGAAACACTGGCCATACAGTGACCATAACCAAAAAGCAGAGAAGGACTCCTTCAGGAAAAATCATCTTCTGGCCAAGGGGATACTCCCTACCTCAGGACTCCAGGAAGCACAGAAACTAACAGCCAACACCTAAATCAGCCCAATGGGTAGAGGTCAGCGTAAAGGCTCAACCAACAAAAGACAGAGCAATATGGCATCTCCAGAACCCAGCCGTCTAGGGGCGAACAGCCCTGAACAATGCAGCATAATAGAAAATCAAGAAGATGACCTTACATTTATGTTGATGAAGAGGATAATAGAGGAAACAAATAAAATACGTAAAGAATTAGAGGAAGATAAAACCAAACAGATCATGGCTATCTGTAAAGAAATGGAGGAAGATAAAGACAAGCAGATTAGGGCCATCCATGAAGAAATACGGGAAGATGCAGCCAAACAGCTTGTGGCCTTCAGAGAAGAAATAATTAAATCACTGAAAGAAATGAAAGAGACAGAGTTGAAGGAACTAAAAGAAAAAGAGGAAAATACAAGCAGACAGGTGAAGGAAGTAAACAAAACAACTCAAGACCTGAAGATAGAACTAGAAAAATTAAAGAAAACACAAATGGAGGAAATAATGGAGAGGAAGAATTTAGGGAAGAAAACAGGAACTACAGAGGTAAGCATAACCAACAGAATACAAGAAATGGAAGAAAGAATCTCAGGTGTAGAAGATACAATGGAAGAAATCGATGTATCTGTCAAAGAAAATGTTAAATCCAAAAAATTCCTGACACAGACCGTCCAAGAAATCCAAGACAATATGAAAAGACAAAACCTAAGAATAATAGGAATAGAGGAAAAAGAAGACTCCCTTCTCCAAGGCCCAGAAAATATTTTCAACAAAATCATTGAAGAAAATTTCCCCAAGTTAAAGGAAAAGCCAATAAGGATACATGAGGCCTACAGAACACCCAACAAATTTGACCAGAAAAGAAAATCCTCCCGTCACATAATGATCAAAACAGTAAGTATACAGAACAAAGAAAAAAATACTAAAAGCTGCAAGGGAAAAAGGCCAAGTAACATATAATGGCAAACCCATTAGAATCACACCTGACTTTTCAACAGAAACTATGAAAGCCAGAAGGGCCTGGACAGATATCATGCAGACCCTAAGAGAACACAGACGTCAACCCAGGCTACTATACCCTGCAAAACTCTCAGTCCTCATAGACGGAGAAAACAAGATATTCAATGACAAAAACAAATTTCAACAATACCTACACACAAATCCAGCATTACAGAAGACACTGGAAGGGAAAATACAACCTAAGAAAATTAGCTTCTGTCAAGAAAACACAGGAAATAATTAACCTTACTACAGCAAAACAAAAAGCAACCAAGCACACAACCTTATGAACACAGCCAACATCAAAATCAAAGGATCTAACAGCCACTGGTCATTAATCTCTCTCAAGATCAATGGACTCAACTCTCCAGTAAAAAGACACAGATTAACAGAATGGATACGTAAACAAAACCCAGCAATCTGTTGCATACAAGAAACACACCTAAGGCACAAAGATAGACATTACCTGAGGGTAAAAGGTTGGAAGACGACTTTCCAAGCAAATGGACCCAAGAAACAAGCAGGAGTAGCCATTCTAATATCTGATAAAATAGACTTTCAACCAAAATTAATAAAAAGAGATGAGGAAGGACACTTCATACTCATCAAGGGAAAATTCCACCAGGAAGACATCACAATCCTGAACATCTATGCCCCAAATACAAGAGCACCCACATTTGTAAAAGAAACATTGATAAAATTTAAACCACATATAGATCCCCACACATTAATAGTGGGAGACTTCAACACCCCACTCTCAACAAAGGACAGGTCAACAAAACAGAAATTAAACAAAGAAACAATATCTCTGACAGAGGTCATGAATCAAATGGACCTCACAGACATTTACAGAACTTTACACCCAAACACAAAAGAATTTACCTTCTTCTCAGCACCTCATGGAACCTTCTCCAAAATAGACCATATAGTTGGTCACAAAGCAAGCCTCAACAGATACAAGAAGACTGAAATAATCCCTTGTATCCTGTCTGATCACCATGGAATAAAGCTGGACTTCAACAACAACAGAAATAGCAAAAAGCCTACACACACATGGAAACTGAACAACTTGTTACTAAATGACAGCTGGGTCAGGGAAGAAATAAAGAAAGAAATTAAAGCCTTTCTAGAACTCAATGAAAATGAAGACACAACATACCCAAACTTGTGGGACACAATGAAAGCAGTGCTAAGAGGAAAATTCATAGCACTAAGTGCCTTCAAGAAGAAATTCGAGACAGCTCATTCAAGCAACTTAATGGCCCACTTAAAAACCCTAGAAAAAGAAGAAGCAGACACACCAAAAAGGAGTAGACGGCTGGAAATAATCAAACTCAGGGCTGAAATCAATCAATTAGAAACAAATAAAACAATTCAAAGAATCAATGAAACCAAGAGCTGGTTCTTTGAGAAAATCAACAAGATCGACAAACCTTTAGCCAAGCTAACTAAAAGGCAGAGAGACACCACCCAAATCAACAAAATCAGAAATGAAAAGGGGGACATAACTACAGACACTGAGGAAATCCAAACAATCATTAGGACTTACTTCAAAAGTCTATACTCAACAAAATTTGAAAATCTAAATGAAATGGACAATTTTCTTGATCGATTTGACTTACCAAAGCTGAATCAGGACCAGGTAAATCAATTAAATAGTCCTACATCCCCCAAAGAAATAGAAGCAGTCATCAAAAGTCTCCCATCCAAAAAAAGCCCAGGACCAGATGGCTTCAGCGCAGAATTCTACCAGACCTTCAAAGAAGAGCTAACTCCAATTCTCTTCAAACTATTCCACAAAATAGAAACAGAAGGAACAATACCAAACTCATTCTATGAAGCCACAATCACCTTGGTACCTAAACCTCACAAAGACTCAACAAAGAAAGAGAATTTCAGGCCAATCTCCCTTATGAACATTGATGCAAAGATATTTAACAAAATACTTGCAAACTGAATCCAAGAACACATCAAAGATATTATCCACTATGACCAAGTAGGCTTCATCCCAGGTATGCAGGGGTGGTTCAATATACGGAAATCCATCAATGTGATCCACCATATTAACAAACTGAAAGAAAAAAACCACATGATAATCTCCCTAGATGCTGAAAAAGCATTTGACAAAATCCAACATCCATTCATGTTTAAAGTACTGGAGAGATCAGGGATACAAGGCACATATCTAAACATAGTAAAGGTGATATACAGCAAGCCTATAGCCAACATCAAACTGAACAGAGAGAAACTTAAAGCAATCCCACTGAAATCAGGGACAAGACAAGGCTGCCCACTCTCTCCATATCTCTTCAACATAGTGCTGGAAGTCCTTGCTAGAGCAATAAGACAGTTGAAGGAGATCAAGGGGATACAGATGGGAAAGGAAGAAGTAAAATTATCACTATTTGCAGATGATATGATAGTATATATGAGTGACCCCAAAAACTCTACCAGGGAACTCCTACAGCTGATAAACACCTTCAGCAAAGTGGCCGGATACAAAATTAACTCAAAAAAATCAGTAGCACTCCTGTATACAAAAGACAAAAGGGCTGAGAAAGAAATTAGGGAAACAACACCATTCACAATAGCCACAAATGACATAAAGTACCTTGGTGTAACCCTAACCAAGCAAGTCAAAGACTTGTATGAAAAAAATTTCAAGTCTCTGAAGAAAGAATTAGAGGAACATATGAGAAGATGGAAAGATCTCCCATGCTCATGGCTTGGTAGGATTAACATAGTAAAAATGGCCATCTTACCAAAAGCAATCTACAGATTTAATGCAATTCCCATCAAATTGCCAACACAATTCTTTACAGACCTGGAAAGAAAAATTCTCAACTTTGTATGGAATAACAAGAAACCGAGAATTGCTAAAACAATCCTCTACAATAAAAGATCTTCTGGAGGTATCTCCATCCCTGATCTCAAGCTGTACTATAGAGCAACAGTTATAAAAACTGCATGGTACTGGCATAGAAACAGAATGGTGGATCAATGGAATCGAACAGAAGACCCAGAAATAAACCCACACACTTACGGACATCTGATTTTTGACAAAGATGCCAAAACCATACAATGGAAAAAAAATAGCATCTTTAACAAATGGTGCTGGTCCAACTGGATGTCTACATGTAGAAAAATGAAAATAGATCCATACTTATCACCCTGCACAAAACTGAAGTCCAAATGGATCAAAGACCTCAACATAAAACCAGACACATTAAATCGGCTAGAAAAAAAGTGGGGAATACCCTAAGAACTCATTGGTACAGGAGAAAACTTCCTGAACAGAACACCAACAGCACAGGCTCTAAGAGCAACAATCAATAAATGGGACCTCATGAAATTGAAAAGCTTCTGTAAAGCAAAGGACACCATCATCAAAACAAAACGACTGCCTACAGATTGGGAAAGAATCATCACCAACCCTCTATCTGACAGAGGACTCATATCCAATATATATAAAGAACTAACCAAGCTGAAAAGCAATAAACCAAGTAATCCACTTAAAAAATGGGGAACAGAGCTAAAGAGAGAATTCTCTGTAGAGGAATATCGAATGGCAGAGAAGCACTTAAAGAAATGCTCAACCTCATTAGCCATTAGGGAAATGCAAATCAAAACAACCCTGAGATTTCACCTTACACCCATCAGAATGGCCAAGATGAAAAACTCAAGGGACAACACATGCTGGAGAGGTTGTGGAGAAAGGGGAACCCTTCTCCACTGCTGGTGGGAATGTAAACTGGTACAACCACTCTGGAAATCAATCTGGCGCTTTCTCAGACAACTAGGAATAGCGCTTCCTCAAGATCCAGCCATACCACTCCTAGGCATATACCCAAAAGAGGCGCAAGTACACAAAAAGGACATTTGCTCAACCATGTTTGTAGCAGCTTTATTTGTAATAGCCAGAAGCTGGAAACAACCCAGATGCCCCTCAACTGAAGAATGGATGCAGAAACTGTGGTACATCTATACAATGGAGTATTACTCAGCAATGAAAAAGAAGGAAATCATGAAATTTGCAGGTAAATGGTGGGACCTGGAAAGGATCATCCTGAGTGAGTTGTCCCAGAAGCAAAAAGACACGCATGGTATATACTCACTCATATAAACATACAACATAGAATAAACCCACTAAAATCTGTACATCTAAACAAACTAAGCAAAAGAGAGGACCCTAACTAAAATGTTCAATCCCTATCCTGAAAGGCAAAGAGGATGGACATCAGAAGAAAAAGAAAATAGGAAACAACCTCGGAACCTGCTACAGAGGGCCTCTGAAAGCCAGAAGAAAACAGGAAACAACCTTGGAACCTGCCACAGAGGGCCTCTGAAAGCTTCTGCAGTATAGACTGTCAAAGCAGATGCTGAGCCTGATGGCCACCTGATGGGCAGAGTGAATGGAATTTTATGTAAGAAGTGGGAAATAGTAAGAGCTGGAGGGGACAGGAACTCCACAAGGAGAGCATAGAACAAGATAATTTGAACACAGGGTACTTCCCAGAAAATCATACTCCAACCAAGGACTATTCGTGGAGATGACCTGGAACCCTTGCACAGGTGTAGCCCATGGCAGTTCAGTGTCCAAGTGGGTTACATAGTAATGGGAAGAGGGACTGCCTCTGACATAATCTGATTGGCCTGCTCGTTGATCACTCCCCCCCTGAGGGGGGAGCAGCCTTATCAGGCCACAGTAGAGGACAATGCAGCCACTTTTGATGAGAACTGATAGACTAAGATCAGAAAGAAGAGGAGAACCTCCCCTATCAGTGGACTTGGGGAGTGGCATGCATGCAGAAAGGGGAGGGAGGGTGGGATTGGGAGGGGAGGAGGGAGGGGCTTATGGGGGGATACAAAATGAATAAAGTGTAATTAATAAAAAAATGTATTATAACCCCTCTAAATAATAAATTATATTGCTTAAAAAAAAAAAACATGACGCCAAGTGGGCAGAAAATGTTTGTCCTATATCCAATGTTACTAATATAACCAGGGGGAGGATTACCTCCCATGTCCTTCATTTCAGCTACTTACTGTATCTAGAGACGCAGAAGCTCGCAAGTCAGGTAAAAACCCAACTTCCAGCAAGTGGAGCAGGAAGGTTTGATCTTTAATGCCATAAACACGGTCCAAGAACAGCACCATGGGTGCCTTGTGATCAGGGCAGAAGTTGGCTGCCATGTCTGGCTCGCTGACTGACCCATCTGGAAAACAGAACACGTCATTTTCTGTTTCCTGCTTATGCAGTTCAAAAACACATCATAGAACTGGTCTGTGTCCAGTTTGTTGTGATAGGCAACAGGAAGTTTAGAAGTCAGAACTAAGTTGGAAGCAGCTTAAGCTCAGATGGGAGAAACAACTGTCAAATTTCTATGAGCTGGTTATTAAATGCATTTGTTATTGAAAGTTTAAATTCACAGTGGAGGGGATAATATTTTAAAAGGTCACAGTCATAGTTCACTACTTTTTAATTTTACTATGAATTATAGTAAGTTATTTGTGTCAGTTGTAATTTATACATTGGAAACACAACGCAATGCTATATTTTATGCCTTCTCTTTCCAACACCTTGTTCTGTGATATCACGTTGGTAGCGTGAAGTCACCTACAGTGAGACTATTAATACTAAAAAAAAAAAAAAAAGAGAAAATCTAGGAAGTCAAACTCGGGCTATGCTCTTTCGGTGGCTGATGTAGAAATGTGAGTGGCAAAACGTTAAGAAAATAGATGAAATTTAATAGCACATCATGTCTGTAGTCATCAACAGTGCAAAACAGCAAGTTTTTCCTTCAGTGTCTGCTTTAGGTGAGACTTAGATCAAATCTCCCCATCAGGTTAGTTTTATTTGAATTAAAGGAAAAAAAAGGATAAAATGAAGAATCCACAGAGAAATAAACCTGTGTGACCTGGCAAATAAAAAGAATTTTTAGAGAGGATGGAAAACAGCTTTCCCTCTCCTGTCTTGCAACAAAAACTAGAAAAAAGAACCCCCAAATGACCAAGAGGAGTCACAGCACGTGCAAATGCTGAACTGAAGCAGACATCCCGAGACATCCCGAGAGGCACAGGGCTAACGTGTTATCCAGTCCAGGGCCTCCTTTGGCTAAGTCTTTGTGGGCCACTAGGAGCGAAGGGTACCAGCGCTGCCTCTCATCCCTCAGCACCACGAAGATTGGAAGCTGAATGTCTGAGGCTGGCTTGGTCACTTACACAGCTGTGGTGCTTTTTTTTTAAATTAAATTTTAATTTTTTTATATTAATTACAGTTTATTTACTTTGTATCCCAGCTGTAGCCCCCTCCTTCATTCCCTCCCAATCCCATCCTCCCTAGCTGTGGTGCTTTGATAAATATTATCTCTGTGGTTTCCTGCTTAAAAAAAAAAAAAAAAAAAAAAAAAAAAAAAAGCACCGCATCATTGGAGGTTAACATCTCTTTTCTTTATCCTGTTTTCTCAGACACACTATTATTTCACTGTGCTTTATGAAGTTATAAAAGTGGCACATATTCTAGAACAGTTTTTCTAAAATGCATATACAGTTTTCATATTTACTAGTCTGTGAGCCCATACGACTCAAGTATATTAAAATCTCCTTTGAAGGTTTTCCATGGAATGGCAGTCTGGGGAAACACTGCAACAGCCAGACTTATGCTATCTTTTCAAATCCATCAGACCAGGCAGAGTGACTCAGAGAATCAAAATGCTTTGCGGATGACTGGTATCACATACCACAAGTAGCATTGGGGATAACTTATCATCCTGGGGCACGAGGCCTTTCAGGTCCATTGCAGAAGACAGCTTGGCTGTCTCACTTTTAGAGGGGACACTGACAAGGAAGAAGTCAGGCCATGGGGCTGTCACCTGTTCTTTTTATCATCCTTTAGAAGACTAGAGTGGTCTCTGGTCCCAGAATGGTGAGGTGTGTCTGTACCTGAGGGGACGTAGATGACAGAGGAGCTTGGTGAAGGCTACAGAAAATTCATCATTGGGAAAGGAGCAGGGCATTTTCTCCAGGTGGCCTGCACTGTGATCTGGCAGTGGACTCTTCGCAGGGGCAAAGCCCTGCTGCTGAGCAGACAAGTACTAGAGGGCAGGCTCAGCCCAAAGCTTCCCTACCTTTGTTTAGGGAGGGCAGTTTCAGGGGAATGCTGATGATCCCAACCAGGTCTTCTGTGGGGACCAGGGAGCGCAGGATGGACCGGATCCGGATGGCTTCTCCTTTCCCTGTTTGGATGAGCTATCACACAGGAAAGAGATTAGATGGATGAAGCCCCCCCCCCCCCCCGCCACACTGCACCTCCTAACTGGCAGGAGCACGGTCCTTTCAGCCAGGGTCTATTTCTGAGTTCCTTTAACTGCTTATTTGCAGCTACAGGGAAAGAAAAACTACCTCTTAATTTGCTAGAAGAGTGACTGAGGGAGTAAGTCCTTTGAAGGCAGTCACATTCATTCTTTACTGAGGCTAAACTCTCAGCAGTTAAGGTATCAGGTCTCAGCAGGGGGCCCTCACTGGCACGTCAGGAGTGCTGACAATGTGTCCACAGTACCAGATTTCAGAATTGTAGCAGAAGAGAAAATGGCTTACAAATTTCAATTTCTTCTTGAGCTTGAAGAATATTGGGGGTGGGCAAGATGAATATGGAGATTCTCATGGATAATTTGAGTGTTTCGTTGGAGTCATCCCAAAGAGGATAGGTTGGCTTAAAACAACTCAGTGGTTTGCCAGCTGTGCTGAGTGGTCTAAAGAAATGGAACTAATTGACCAAGCAGCATGTACACAAGTATACATGTCCATCTTCCTGCACAAGCAGTCTCCCAAGAGGGGGCAGTGGACCTTCTGCTGAAAAGTAACTATCCTGGAACTCAGGACCAGATCTACCCCAGGTGGGCTGATGCATTCTGAGACACAGGGCTCAGTGGTCTCAGAGAAAAGAGGATCTATGCACCTGTTCTGCCTGCCACCTCCCTTTTCCATGGGCTGCCAGTGATGGTGCAGCTTCACACTTTTTTGCTGCAGAAGGAGAAAGGGCCAATGAGGGATTCTGAGAAGGTGTGTGTGTGTGTGTGTGTGTGTGTGTGTGTGTGTGTGTGTGTGTGTGTGTG
>NW_026585504.1:22449884-22516559 GCF_907164565.1 Psammomys obesus | reverse complement strand
GTGTGTGTGTGTGTGTGTGTGTGTGTGTGTGTGTGTGTGTGTGTGTGATACATTACAGCAGGGAGATGGTAGGCAGAAGGGAAGGTATTTATTTCTTCCTTCAGCAGGCTCTGGTGGATTGGCTTTCACATGCTGTCTTTGTTGAGAACATGCCAGCTATGTAAACTTGCTTCCAGAAATGATACAAAGTGATCAAGGGAACTAGAGTATGAACAAAGGGGGCCTGACACTTCTCCTAAGCTGTAGTACCCCCGCTGTTTCCCTGGCTTCCTTCTGCTTTCCTTTCTTTCCTTAAAGGAACTGAAGTGTGAACTCAGGCTGATGTGGTTCACCACAGAGAGAACTGGAATCCTAGTAATTCTGATCAGCATCCAACACCAAGATAAGAAGAGCGACTATTTCCTCTCAGTTCCAGTTTGAGGCTTTATATGAAAGAACACCAAATATCCCACCAGCAGGGGTGAAGGAAAGGGAATGAACACTTTTGAGGTCAAAACTTTAAGTCTAAGAAGACATCACATCAGATAGGACCGTCTTTGTGTGTGTGTGTGTGCCTGCAAAACTCTTGTTTTCCAAGAGCCCAAAGCTATGGTCACCGAGACAGGATTTCCCACACAGAGTGTCCCTATGGCACTCATGAGGCCATTTACACTGGCATGGCCAAAAATCAGGGTAGTTCCATTTTGGCTAAGCTGAGGCACATGGAAGCCTCATTTTGGAAGGCGTTTGAAACAAAAATATAGAGGTTATACCGAGGTAGTACCAAAGAGAACACAGACACACATGTTTCCTTTCTTAAAAAGTAGTCCATTGAAGAAACTATCCTGGTGTTAGCTAAAAGGGAACCCAGAAAGAAGCTTATCAGTTAATGCCAGACACAGATGAAGAAACTCCATTCACAGCTTCTCTGGTGTTCGCCACTTGGGCTCTTCAAAGCTGCTGTCAGTAATCATTGTCACTCACATGCATCTCGGGAGCACAGCGGCCCAGTAGATCTATAAGAGCTGAATAAAAGGACATAATTGCATTGCCCATGTGCACAATCTCTTCCTCCTCTTCATCATCCTCTGTGCTGCAGAGAAAGAATCAACATGGGGAAGGTGAGAGACTGTCCTGCTCTTAGGCAGACACTGCTTAATAAAAACACTCCGTTCCGGTTGAGCAAACTTTCCCTCACAATTTTAACCAATCAGGAGCTGACAAGGTGATTTTACTCATTAAGCTCAAAAGACCCAAATAATTTTTTTACAATAGCTCTAGGATCCCATGAGCTTTGAACCATGAGTTTAGATAGTATCCACTCTTCATTCTATCTTCTTCCTTCAAAGTACATGGAAAGCCAGTCGGACAAGGAGTCAGAAGGGCTATGTTAACATCCTGGCTATGAGGTTAACAAGCTCTGTTTCTTCAGGTCTTAGTATTATCTCATGTTACACAAGAAAGTTGAGACAGATATACTTTGAATTCTCTCTGGTCTACCAAGTCATCTACCTGACCTGATAACAAAATGGGAAAAAAGCCAACTGTCTGGAGAGTCAGCTCTGCTGGGTTACACACAGTCTCTGGATAAATAAAGGCAAGTGACTACTGGACAGAGTAGGAGGGAAGTAACAAGGCAATCAGATGCTGTACCAGCTAAACTCTGAACCTTTAAATGCCACAATCATCTGCAAGGAATCCAGACACTTTTCCGAGGAATCCTCCGAGGCACTGCTACAGTAGGCAGGTGCTGTGGAAACCAGAAGGCTTTGCCGCCTCAGTGGTTTGCCAGCTGTGCTGAGTGGTCTAAAGAAATGGAAGCAGCTAGTACTGATCCCTGGGCTCTCTGGGCAAGTCAAAACAATAATGGGCCTGACAAAGTGATTTTAAGTGTCTTAACCACAATAAAACACCTGTGCTCTTTCTACCAGGCAAAGTTATCGATCCCACCCTTGCAATTCACAGTATCTGGCAGCCCAACCCTGCACACGCACTGGATAGTTCACTTACAGTTCTGTCTTGTAACCCTGGGAGGGGAGGTCGAGGGCAGGGTTCTCTGAGATCTTAATGGCACCCTGCATAGCTGCCAGCAGTCCATTTCCTCCTTCACCCCTCAGAGCTGGGCCAAAGCACTCCGGACGTCTGATGAGCAGCTTGACCACCACACTGGCATTTTCCTCCACACTTTCACCTGAGGAAGAGAGAGGCCTGGTGTCCTTCCTGCTGGAAAGGACAACCTGGAAGTTATTTGTAGCTGATGAGCCGGGAGAACAGTGTTTCATTTGCTTTGTCACCTGTTAATATGATGAGAAACTATTGATGAAAGAAAGGTGACCTCCGATAATTGAGGCCAGATCTATTCATTACAGAATTGACCACTATGGAATAGAATTTTGTTTTCAGCTCAGGGTTTTTACCTCTGAGATGACCCTACCATATCAAGGCCCTCAGGGGGCATGTATACCACTCAATCTATTACTACAAGTTCATTTACAAGTGACTTGAGGACAAAAGACCTTCATAGCTTGATAAGTGCCTGAGGAGTTAACACTTGGCTTCCTTCCTTGAATGGGAAGAAGATAGCTCAAGCTAGCATGCCTCAGCTGGTTTGGGGAAACGATACCATAGCTCTTCACTCAGTGACTCTCAAGGAGTCCAATACATATCACAGAAACACCTGGATTTATAGGGCAGACTTCGTGCTCTCTGAAGCCATTGATCAAGATGGAGAAGAATCTGCTGGATACAGTTTTCTAATAATAGCTCTGAGGAAAGGGACAGGGCAGAGAACTCTTTGCATTTCTCTTTGGAGGAGACAGAGGATGAGCTGGACAGTGACAAAGGAAAAGGAACATTTAGGAAGGCAGAACAGTTGAGTCTCAGGGCCAGGGCTTACATTCCAAAGCAGTGTTACAGCTTGTTCAAACAACACATAGGACATACTTCTTTTTGGGGTGAAATCCTAATTTGTGCTTGAGAATGTGATCCCTGAGCTATACCCACTTTTTTTTTGTAATTTTGCATTACATGAAGCCTTAAGTATCTTTTGGGTGGTGAACTGTATGAGTGTGCATTTGGATGGCTATGGAGCTATTAACCCCTCTGAAAATATTCCTCACATCACCACAGTCAACACAATAACTATCCATGTTACAGTTTCCATAGGTCTGGACTTTGGGAAAGATTAAGTTAGATGGTTCTGGCATGGGATGCACTTGAACTTAAAGTCCCAGGGTTGGTTTGTGCTGCAGTCTTCTGGCGATTTGTCTGCAGATGGGGATCAGCTTCTGGGTTCACTATATGGTTGTTAGCATGATGCCTCAGTTGCTTGTTGGATGGTAGAGCCATGCCTCCATTTCTTACCATGTTAACCTCTTTCAGGGCTGCTTGTGTGTCCTCAAGACGAGGCCACTGGCTTTCCACAGATGAAGAGAACAGGGCAGAAGCTGCAGTGCTTGTAGCTCTGGTTATACGCGGTAGTATTTTTGTAGTATTTTACTCATTAGAAGTGCTTCATTAAACCTAGCTCATACTTAAAGGAAGAAGGATTAGGCTTCAAGTTCTGGAGGGAGGAATAGAGGATAATTTACAGATGTATTTAAAATACTATCTGGGACAGTTTAAATTTTTGTTCTATGAATCAATTTTTTTTTATTTGAAATAATTAAGGCTAGGCACATAGCTCAGGGGTAGGGTACTTGCCTATCTTGTTCACAGTCCTGGGATTCATCTCTAGTGCCACTTTAAAAGTGCTACAATTAGGGTATAAGAATGGGGCTCTTGTGGGATTATAAGGATGCTAAGAATTATGTTTACTCCATCTAGAAGTTTTTCAGTAAACCGAATTTAATCAGCTCATCATTGTTCACTAACTGTCATATAGCCCATCTCTTCATGGAGAGTTCAGAGAATTTGTGAAGACATTTGCCATCTAGGAGCTAGGCATAGAAGCATATGTCCACAATCCTAGGACCGGAAGGAAGAGTCGGAAGAATGGTATTTTCAAGGCCAGCCTGAAATGCAGAGTGGGATCCTTTCTCAAAACAAACAACTTCTAATCAACTCTCACCCCATACACAGCATCCAAAAAGCATAGTCCATGCACACACTGGCAGCACTAATTAGGTTCCAAGGGTTAAAAAAAAAAAGAATACTTGGGATAAGTAGGGAAAAGTGGTGGTAGGGATATGAGTAGAATTTGAAGGGGAGAGAGTTGGGGAGTGAGTTGATCAAAGCACATTGCATGCATCTATGAACTTCTCAAATACTAAATATAAATATATCTTAAGGAGAAGAGGATGCTACTTCTACCTGATATTCTTGATTTATCCAGATACAGTTTACTCACAGGAGATATTTTTAGTACAAGTACCAGAAGGAATGATATATTAAAAACAGATAATTTTTGACATAGATGTATTATATGTCACTACTTTCAAATATTTTTAGCCTGTAATTCTTAGGGGGTAAAACATACATTTCAGAATGTGATCCCTGAGCTATACCCACTTTTTTTTTTTTTTTTAAATTTTGCATTACATGAAGCCTGACTCATGAAATGCTGAGTCAAAATTGGAGGAAAAAAAAAAACAAAACACCCAACCTTATTAAGGAGACTGACTGGAAGATCACACTTTGATGCTTTTAGCTTTCACTGGAGATGCTTGCGGGCCAGCACATTTTTAAATCAGCCTGCTCAATTCAGCACAGCAATTAGCACCATAGAGTTTATGGGGTACAGAAGTACCAGAAGCAGAATCTGAGAAATCAGAGTTGCATATTGAGATTATATCTGAGATCATTTGCCCAATTAGCCCCTTTTAATCCAAATCTCACATCTTCAGAACTTGGCTAATTAGGTTGACTCTGAGAACTGACCCAGGAAGCCATTCCCTGACTATTTTAATCTGGACCTATGTGGGTGATGCAAATGTACTCTGTAAGAGGAAGAAACCAGAATCCCACCACTGTGGCTGGCTAGACAGGGATGAAGGTGAAGATTCTGAAAAGGCTTCATGGAGTAGCAGAGGCAGGAGAGTGAGAGCCCTCTTTCTGATTGTCTGTAGCTCAGTGAGCGGGACTGCCAACCAAGTCTACTCTGGTGAAGCCAAATGCTGACCTTCAGGGTATTTGTCAAGGGAGAAAGAACATTTTGAGGTGAACCGCCTTTGCCTAAGAGCGAACTCCACAAGCAGAGCAACAGAACAAGAAAATTTGAACACAGGGAACTTCCCAGAGACTCATACCCCAACCAAGGACTATTCGTGGAGATAACCTAGAACCCCTTCACAGATGTAGCCCATGGCAGGTCAGTGTCCAAGTGGGTTACATAGTAATGGGAAGAGGGAGGGACTGCCTCTGACATAATCTGATTGGCCTGCTCTTTGATCACCTCCCCCTGAGTGGGGAGCAGCCTTACCAGGCCACAGTAGAGGACAATGCAGCCACTTTTGATGATAACTGACAGACTAAGATCAGAAAGGAGAGGAGAACCTCCCCTATCAGTGGACTTGGGGAGGGGCATGCATGCAGAAAGGGGAGGGAGGGTGGGATCGGGAGGGGAAGAGGGAGGGGCTTATGGGGGATACAAAATGAATAAAGTGTAATTAATAAAAAATAAAAAAGTTAAAAAAATACCTAGATACACTAAACTGCTTAGAAGAAAAAGTGGCGAATACCCTTGAATTCATTGGCACAGGAGACAACTTCCTGAACAGAACACCAACAGCATAGGCTCTAAGAGCAACAATCAATAAATGGGACTTCATGAAACTGAAAAGCTTCTGTAAAGCAAAGGATACTGTCCTCAAAACAAAACAACAGCCTACAGATTGGGAAAAGATCTTCACCAATCCTATATCTGACAGAGGGCTAATATCCAGTATATATAAAGAACTAAAGAAGTTAAACAGCAAAAAATCAAGTAATCCAATTAAAAAATGGGGTACAGAGCTAAACAGAGAATTCTCTGCAGAGGAATATCGAATGGCAGAGAAACATTTAAAGAAATGCTCAACCTCATTAGCCATCAGAAAAATGCAAATCAAAACTACCCTAAGATTTCACCTTACACCCATCAGATTTGAGGTTTTAAAGGGCCATGCCATTACCGTTATTTCTTGGAACATTACCCCATTTTTGTTATTGCTGACAAAACCACTTAGACTGGGAGTGTATGTCCAGATAGTTTCCCATACCTGGAACCCCTCCTGCGTGGGTTTGAAAAACAATGGTTTTATTTTTCCTGAATAAAGGGATTTGAAAACAAACAAACAAACAAACAAAAAGAAATGAGATTAGCAACAGTATGGGGGTCCATAGTACCTTCCTTCAAAGGCTTTCAATCCTGCATTGGTAATGGTGTGCCTTCCTTTCCAACATGGCTGAGCAGTTGGATGAAAAGATGAACAATCCTCTCCATTTTACACTGGTAAAGGTGTCAGACCTCAGAGACATTTAATAGACTCTCACTGATTTCATCTTTAACCTGACACACTTTCTCACTCCCTGTGTTCTAACTACAGTTCTGCTCTGAAGTTTGTTTGCCTGAGATGTTTTTTTTCTTTCCATTCTCTTGTCATAAACTCCTGACTTAGGGAATTCCATGGAAGCTTTTAGAAGTAGCTTAAAGCACGAGAGCCCCAGAAATCTGGTCTTCTCAAACACTCTGAATCCTTCCTTGTGTCTGCTTTTCTCACTAACCTGCACATTTTGTAAGGACAGAATACTATATCTGAATTACCTAATCCTATGTGCTCAGGGTTTGCTGATGTTTGACACATAACAAGCAATCAAAAAGCTGTTGTTTATTTATTTTTCAGTGCTGAGAATCAAAACCAGGGATTGTACACATTAGGCAAGTGTTTTACCCTGAGCTATATCCTTGCCTACAAAGAGTTTTTGTCTTTTTCCAAGTTAGGGTTTCTTTGTGCAGTCCTAGTTATCCTAGAACTAGCTCTGTAGACCGGCTGGTCTTGAACTCATAGAGATCTGCTTGCTTTTGCCCTGTTCCCCCCCATTCCCTCTAGGACCACCAACTCAGGGATAGCACAAACCAGAGTGGACTGGGCCCTACTTTTATATAACTTCAGCTTGTGTCAAGTTGACATAAAGCTATCCAGCACAGCAGAGCCCTAGAATTTGGGTTTGATACCAATGAAGTAATCTGGGTGAGAGAAGGAAACAGCCTGGAATAGGATGTGGCCTGTAGAGAGAAGAGATGCAAGTGGACTCCAGAAACATTTAGACATGAAACCAACAGAATTCAGAGATAGACAGGTGATATGAATGAGGGGCTACCTAATGAGGCAGCTGTCTGAGGTTTGATGTGTGTCTCTGAAAAACACATGATTGAAGTTAAGAAGATGGAGAATTCTTTTGGGGAAAAGTAGGTTCGGGGTTATAGTTATAGATACAAACTTTAGATATACGGCATTTAAGATGCCTCTTAGACATCTAGAAATACAAAGTGGGAAGGTGTAAGCTTGGGACTTAGGGAAGAAGACAAAGCAAGATAAAGGAGATCATCAGCATATGTGTGAATTTGAAAGTTAAGGGAAGAAATAAAGTTCTGTAGAGTGGACTGGCACAGTGGAAGTCTACTTAGGTTTTAATCATGCTAAAATGTTATATATTATTTATAGTTTAGGTCCACATATTTTTAAAAGCTGTAAATAAAATGAGATGGAAATCTAGAGTCAGCATTGAGGTACATTTTGACAGAATACATAGCATCTACTCAATATAAAAGTTAATTTGTGATGAGTGCCAGACATATGATATTTTGTATGAAGATTGTTGATGAAGCAGAGATTTTTTAGATATGACTTTAAAACCTATTTTAGTTTAAATTCATGGGTTTCTTTAGATATCAATCTTCATTCACTATTTTTATCATTGAAATGACACACACATGACAGATTCTGGACATGTGGGTTCATTGCCAAGACACTGAGCACCGCCAGTGAATACAACAGTGTCCTTGAAGGACAACTGCTGCACAGTGCACTTAGGGTGGAATCAGCAGAGTCAAGTATTTTTTATCCTGGTTTTTAAATATGTGAAGTGTCCTATGAGATCATGTGTGAAAGCACAGGTACCTGGTGGGAGAGCTATTTGGGGAGGTTTTAGAACTTTAGAAGGTAAAGTCTGGGTGAGGACAGCAGGTCATTGAGGTGGGGAAATCTTGTTCTTGCTTCCTTCTTGATTTCTCTCTCTGTATCTTTTCCCTAAGAGACGAAGAGGCTCTTCTCTCACAGGTGCTTGCCATCCCGATGTTCTGCCCAGGGGGATGAGGCCAAACAGCCATGGAATTCTCTAAAACCATGAGCCCAAATAAACTTTTCTTTCAGTAAGTTGTCTGAGTCACTGGCATGCAAATAACTCAGGTGTCTGAGTCACTGGCATGCAAATAACACACTCATTCTCTCTTTTAAACCCCTCTTTGTGTTGTTTCATTTTGAGTTCTCAAGATAGAGCCACATTTCCCTTTATATAATTCTTGTGGGTGTCCCAACCAACTTCCTTCCCCTTCTGAGGAATAGAGACTCCAGGGGATTGTGAAGAAAATGAGTATGGTGACAATGGCTTTAAAGAGCTCACACATCACTTTTAATTCGTGAGAAAGGGTAGGAAAGGTGCTAAGTATAAAACCCCCATTAACCAATGTCCAACATTCTTTGTCTCCTACCATTCCTTACCATCCTAGCTGGTGGTTTTCCTGGGAACATAATTACATGGTTTACATTTGCCCCTCTACAACAGTCCTTTCTTGTTGGTGATATTTTTGAGAGTTTGTTGGAGTTTTCCAATTATGTTGCAAATTTCAGAATATTTTTGTCCTGACCACTCATGGTCTTTAGTGTGGGTCACAGGAAAAGTCAATAAACCCTCCTTATCCCCATGAATACACAGAGAGAAGTACACAAATTGACTGTTAAGCACATATACCTTGCATGACCTTTAAAGCTAAGTGCCATTTTGTACTCTTCACCCTAACAGGTGAATGCACCCTAAGAAGCTGCAGAGTGTATCAGCATGACCTCTCTATACAACTCTTAACGGGGACATGATATAATCACATCATCTCAAAAATTAAAAAGTAAATAATTAAAAATTAAGTTAATCAATAAGAAATTAAAAGAGATACATTGTTTTTCAAGATGTTATTTAGCCCTGTCTTCTTCTCTATACATTCCTACACCAACTTTATCACATGCCAATAAACACCATCTTTTTTGGCAGAGCCACACTTAGAGGCACCACTACATGTGTGTGGTGTGTTACAGAACCTTTAGCAATGATTCCAGACACCTTCCCAACAATTCCAACTGGAATCACTCTATTTCCTGTTTTGAGCTGAAAGCTGCACACACAACACAAAAATCAGCATAAGCTGACCTAAAATAAGGTCACTGTGATCTACACTAAGCCATTTTCTTTTATCCTGTTTTCTTCTCTTTCTAATTTCAAATCCCTCAGCTAAGACTTTTAGCTTAGTACTTTGGTTTTTTAACACACTTACATCAATCCATCCATCCATTATCATCATCATCACCAGTGGCAGGTCAGCAGCAAGTCTTTCTTTGTAATCTCTTTAAAATGTATTTACTCTCATCTATCTCTATCTTCACCATTATAATTCAGTTCAACCTGAGCACAGAACCTGTCACTGGTACTTGCCACTCTGTCTCCTGTTATAAAGGTTTCCCAGTTCTCTACACAAAAGATTGATACTAACCATTTCAGCTTGGCATTTATGTTCTCCCTATTACAACCATCTATTTGCCTTTCAAACCTCATCCACTGCTGTCATTCACACAGCCCCCATCTGGATCAACAGATCACTGTTTACCAAGAGCACTGTGTTATACCCTCTAGGGCCTGGGCATGCTGCTCTCTCACTGGATAACCTCTCCTGCATCTGTTTCTAGAAACTTTAGGTTCATCTCTAACTTCCTTCACATTATTTTCTCTGATCATCTCAAAGGGACATGTTTATCCTCTTGGCATTCTTGAGTGTCCTTCCCTGCCTTTACCCCATTTATTTATTTTTAAAATAGTGACCTCTGTGTACATATTCTTTCCTTCAAAGACTACAAATTCTTTTTAAAGCAGAAGATGCTGTACTTTGCCCAAAACAAATAAAGTACTTACAGAAATATATAAATGTTAGAGCCCATAAGCACATCCAATTTACTAGAAATGGTTGCACTATGAAAATGTACTAAAGAGACTATGCTAAAAAGATATAAACAACATGAGGGTAAGAGGGACAGATCTCACGTTCTGGTTCAGAGTTTAGTTCATTATGGTTGTACCTAATCAGTAAAAGTAAGTGTTGGAATTCATGTAATCTATATAGGATCACAACCAACAGATACCTTCAGACTGATAGTTACACTAAATGATCTCTAAAATTCTTCATCTTGACTGTGAAGGCAGATAAGATGAAAAAAAAAAATCTAACCTGCTTGCATCTATTTTGTCTGTCATGCAATCTATGTACATAAAATAATTTTTAAAAGATTTATTTTTACTATGTGTGTGTGTATGTTTGTGTGTGTGTATGCAAGCACATGTATGTGGATGCCATATGGGGACAGAAGAGAGTGTCAAATCTAGAGTTATGGGTGGTCATTAGCTGCCTGATGTGGGTGGTGGGGACTGAACTCTAGTCCTTTGCAGAAAGAGTATGTACTCTTCTGGCTGAGCAATCTCTCCCGTCCTTAATTCTTAAAACAATTTGTTATTTATTTTATGGGCACGGATGTTTGGTCTGCATGTATGTCTCAGTACTGCGTGTGTGCTGGTGCCCACAGAGGCCAGAGGAGGAAACTGGATACCTGAAGACGAGCTGTTTTGTGGCTACTGAGACTCAAATCCCACTTCTCCAGAAGAGTAGCCAGAGGAGTCCTTAAGCCCTGAGCTGTCTCTTCAGCCTCAGATCCTGAATTCTAAACAATTTCTTTTCCCAGTTTCTCTTTCTCGCTCCTTCTTTTCTCTCTCCTTTCTTCCTTTTTTTTTTTTTTTTTCAAGACAGAGTTTTTCTGTGTAGTTATCATGGACTTTGTAGACCAGGCTGGCCTCAACTCAACAGAGTTCACAGAGATCCACTTGTCTCTGCCTCCTTTAGTGCTAGGCTTACAGGGGTGCGTAACTGCACCTGGCTCTCTCCTTCCTGGCTCTCTCCTCTCTCCTTCCAAGATTCCTTTAGTATCTTGACATACTAATTCTGTGTTAATTCCGGAGATGTCAAGATTACCTTGACATCAAGTAAAAAGGAGTATTTGAGGATATACCAAAACTGGGCTTGAGAGGAGAAAACAGCCTAGAAAGGCTGAGAAGGAGAGAAGCGTGGGTCCAATGGCCAACGCAGAGAAATAAAGCTCTGGTGCAAATACAAGTGAATTAGTATAACAAACTCTTGGTTGACGATGTACTTTTCGACAAAATAGTACCCTTGTTTTATACAACGTTGTCATCATTCCAGCCTGATGAGAGCCTGTTGGTAGAGCTGAAGTTCATTACAGATGGAAGATGACTTGTACTGAAGTGATCATATATAAGGCTGTTACGGCTGTCACCCACTGGGATCAAGTTACCCTTAATATCCAGTCGCTAATCTTTGAGCTTTGGACCCACTTCTGCACCCTCCCACGCACTCAGAGGCTAGTCTAAAGCTCTGGAGGTGCGTGCTCATTAACTCCGTAAAACGGATGAGATGGTAGGAGAAGAGGTACAGATGGAGGACGAGTACACACCCGTGCAGCGAGTTTCTTGCTGGATCTTCACTAGATCCTCCCGTTGATGCCTGTCTGGCCTATTTCCTCTTGGGAGTTCTTTTGCCAGTTGCCAACCACCATTAGAATCTATTATATTAAAGGACAGAAAAAGCAGGGACAGCCTGCCTGTTTTGTGTACATAGCCACAGTTGTTCCATCTTAGGTCTGAGAGGCACGGAGCACATGGGACTCACTGTTGACGAAGACGGCAAACCTCAGGAAGGACAGGTAACGTTCCCCTTCGATGGGGTTCCAGCCGACGTCAGGGTATCCTTTGGCCAGAAGCATGGGGCAGCTCTGAAGGCCACAACCTGCCAAGTAGGTTACGACCTGCCAAGAACAGTACAAAAGTTAACGTCTATGTACACTCAATAGGATAACCACTACATCAAAAAATACAAATAAACAGAAAACAAAAAGAAAATTAATTTCTTTTTTTTTTTTTTTTTTTTTTTTTTATTCAAAGAAAATTAATTTCAAGAGAGAAAACCTGGACCCTATTTATTGGGAACAAAGCCCTGGGACCCTTCCTCAGGGCCTGACCTGCCAGATAAGCACCGGGCGCCAGCAGGCCATAGCTTCTTATGACCCATTGTTCCCGAAACTGTTTGCTTTGGGACACATCCGTGACCACTGATGTGACCACCGATGTTATCTTCGGGCCTTGTAACTCTTTAACCCACCTTCTTAGCCTTGGGAACTTCCCACCAAGGGCCTTGGTATTTTTCCATTACTACTTCCCTTTCTCGCCCCTCTACCCCACCCTGCCAAAACCATGTTTTAAAAGAAACACCAAAGTTCAATAAAGCTGACACTTGACCGGCAACCGTCTGCTTGTGTCCTTTCTCTCCCCCATCTTTTTCAGGATTGACCCCCTTCGCCCCCACGAATAACTAAGTCCCACGGGACGGGACACCTATTGAGCAAGCCCCAGTGAAAAGAATTGAGAGCAGGTACCATGAAAACAGGACAGCTTTTTTTTTTATTTTTGTTTTTGTTTTAAACTAATAAAAAGTAGAATTACTATATGATCTAGCCATTTCATTCCTGGCTCTATACACAAAAATTACAAACAAGGTCTTCGCAGATAATTGTACAATCCAAATTCACATCAGCATTGTTTCTAACTGCTAAAATAGAGAAGCAACCTAAGTATTTCTCAATAGATAGCTGAGCAAGAAATATATTGTATATTCAGATAGCAGAGCATCACCAGCCTTAGAGAAGAAGGAACTTCTCTCAAAGACTAGTCCACATAATGGGTGATCCTTGCAGACAGGATAAGTCTGCATGAGATAAGTCAGCCATCCAAAGCAAATACTACATTGTTTTAACACAGATAGCAAGGGCAGTCATAACTATATAGATAGAAAGAAAAATGGTGATTGCCAGCAGCTCCAGGACAGTAGGAACAGGGGGTTACAGCTAAATGGGCAGGGCTTAGTCTGATGAAATGGAAGACGCTGTGGAGATGAATGTGGAGCTGGTCGCACATTATAAAAGGTTTCCGTGACTGGACTGCACACTTGAAGACGGTTAGGTTTATTTTATGTGCATTGGATCACAATAAAAATAGAAAAAAAGTCCCATGCATTTAAGGCCAAGAGACATGTTAAAATTCATCTTTAAGTTAGCTGTGAGAGCCACATTTCTAGGAACTGGAAACTTATCTCTAGAAGCTAGAGAGAGCCCAGATGCCCCCCTCCATAATTATAGACTTTTTACAAATAATCTTAGGCCATTTTGCTCTAGAAACAGGAATAATCCAAGGGTCGAGGTACAGCACAGACCCCCTATTTCTTTAAAGTAGAAGACTCAGAAGATTTGGAACAAGAAGCTGCAATCCACAGTTGCTTGCAAGTGATCAACAAGATTATGACTGTGAGAGTAAATTGTCAGTTTCTAGGTTTCCCTAGCTCCACAAAGAGGAAGTTGACAAGCCTGTAGGCTTCATGGTGGCCATGCCTGCAATCTCATCACTCCAATGGCCTTGGCTGTGATCTTGGCTCTCTGGGGGTGGGGTGGGGGAGTGCAGAATGATCGGGCATTCCATGTGTACAGAGAGCTTGCAGGTGGCCCTGTACTACATAAGATCTTACTTTTAAAAAAATTTTAAGATTATTTATTTATTTTTAGGCTTGAATAGTTTGTAAGCCTTTAAGTATTTGGGCAGATATAGAAGCAGGAGAGAGACCTTTGTGGCACTAAGTCAGGCTGTATTCACTTGACCACGGTAATGAAATGTCCTTGAGTGGTACCTGGGTATTCAGGGGCCTCCTGACTCAAGCTTTGAATCAAAAACAGCCATTTAGAGTAAAAAGTCAGGGTGTTAAGGGTGGGATGGCCCAAAAGGGGCAAGCTAAAAATTAGATTGGCAACGGTCTCTTTGCTTCTAGATTACCAGACACGGACCATGAGATCACAGCCCATGATCTCACAAGATTCCATATTTTAAACAAATACCAGCAAACCATCTGCCGCTGAGAATGTAATTGCTATTCTGCTTTTGAGTTTGGTATTTTGTGTATATGCAGAGAAAAGGACACTTTATTGTGCTGTAATAGTCAGGAGTGGTGTCTGTTCTCCCTTTTAATTTCCAGGGCCTCACACAAACTTGGTGCTCAATTAATATTTCATTTCAGAGTCACACATTTCCTGATGCAAGGTACTATTAATTTGCAAGAATAATGGATAAATCCTATACAAAGTTCAGATTTGACTTTGTTCTTAAAATGGTGTGTAGATGACAATAGGAGACAGAAGCGGCAGAGTTTTCAGGGCTATGGGCACAAAACATTTCACTGGCCACTAAGATCAGTGCCTCTGGGCAGGGGTGCTGAGCACTTCTAAAAGACTTGATTTCTGTCTGGGCAGGGGAAGAGGCACTAAAGGATCTAGCAGATGCCTTCACTGTTCATCCTTCAAACCAAATGTGAACAATTGCCTGATTGGCTCTAATAAGATCTGTGGCAGTGTGCGTGGCCAATAAAACCACTGGCAGAAAGCAGGTAAGCATCACCCTCCTTTACAGAGCTCCCCGAGCACCCATTGTCCCTGTTCTTGGCTTGTTCAGTCCCACTCATCACACCTTATACCCTTCATGGAAGGCTCAGTGTATTCATCAAGCACCAACCTTTCAAAAGATGAATGGAGTCTAAAAACTGGGTTCAGAGTTCAAAACCCATGGCCCTGCCTTGTTGCAGAGTCATGAATTTTTTTTTTCCACAAAACATTTCTTTTGGCCATTTAAATGTGGGAGCAGTAAAGCTTGCTGAAGCGTGTTTCACGAGGAGCAGAAATCACAAGTAGACACACCAGTGGGGGAACAGCTCTTATATAGGCAATCAATTGTGTTCACATCACACAGTGTTCAAATCTTGGTGTGTTGCGTGTGTGCATGCATGTTCGTGTGTGTGCTGCATGCCGTGTGTATGTGCGTATAGGATATAAGTGGTGTCCCTTCATGTGTAATTGCCAAAATCTGGAAACAACCCAGAGGTCCCTCAACCAAAGAATGGATACAGAAATTGTGGTACATTTACACAATGGAATACTACTCAGCCATTAAAAACAAGAAAATCATGAAATTTGCAGGCAAATGGTGGGAACTAGAAAAGATCATCCTGAGTGAGGTATCCCAGACCCAGAAAAACACACATGGTATATACTCACTTATAAGCCAATTTTAGCCACACAGCACAGGATAAACATACCACAATTTGTAGACCTAGAGAAGATAAGTAACAAGGAGGACTCAAGGGAGGATGCTTACCTCTGATTTCTTTTAACTTTACTATGCCATCAGTTATTTGATAAACTTATATTTGACAAGCTCAGTAAATAAACCCTTCTCCTATTGAATAGGAGACTATTATGCCAAGTTAAAACATGACAGACTCAGAGAGACTAATTCCACATGTTCTCTTGCATATACAGGAGGTGGATTTAAATTTAAATTTATGTAATTTGTGTCTCTGTGTGTGGGCACACAGGTATAATGGGGATTATATGATCTAGAAGAGAAGGGAACAAGAGGAGAAGGTAATGTTTTAAGAGCAGGACAGGGTAGCTATTTGGGAGGAGGAGGAAGACCAGCAAGAGGGTGACAAAAAAGAACAAAGTGCAATCACACACACACACAAGTGCACACATGCACAGCACAACAAACACACTTCTTTATATGGTAATTAAAAAATTAATTAAAATTAAGATCCTTTTCCTGACTTCGGCTTTAGTTTAGTGATACATTAGGGATTTAATTACTCCCAGTAGCAATGCTTACTGATTTAACAAAATGATTAGAATGTTTTTACTTATATTTTCTCCTCTCCTAAAATATTTTCACTTAAAAATACCTCCTCGATGTTGCAAAAGACCCCAGAGAACAGTAAAATGAACAACCCAAAGACACCCTCCAGTAAATTGTGTCATCCTAAATTTATACACTGAAACTCTAAGCTGCAGCACATGGGAATGCTACCACTTAGAGATAAGGGCTGTACAGAAGACACTAAGTTGAAAGGGGGCTTCCAGGGCGGTGTCCTTATCAAAAGGAGAGACACAGCTGTCCAAAGATACAGCAGGATGCCTATACAGAAGACAGGCCCTGCAGAACACATCGAGAAGGTAGCCATCTGTAAAGCAAGGAAAGAGGCCTCAGAGGAAATTAAATCCGCTAACACTTGGTCTTGGCTTTCCAGGCTAGATAACTGAGAAAATTAACTTCTGGTGCTTAAGACACCCCATCTGTGGGCATTTATTACAGAGGCCCCAGGCGGATATAACGTTATCCCGCAAAGTAAATGTACCCAGTTAAAAAGTAAGTGACACAGACACGTGTAGCCTGCCTGCCTCACGACAGGCTCTCATTCACTGTCAGTTAAGTGTATCCGAAGCAGGGTCACGACACAGAGCTTCAGTAAATTATCAGTGGGTAAATTGTCAGGTTAACAGGCTAGACGTAATTCTGCAGCTCGGCAAACAGTTCTCTGCCATGGCTGTGCCAGGAGGCTCTTCATGCGTGGTAACACCATCCACCTGTTGGTATGGCACTTCAGATAGATGGAGCATTGTTGCCAAGATACTTTAATCAGAATACACCAGTTTCCCTTCCCTGCCTTTTCAACCCACGTTCTTTGAGCCGCCTTATAATATTTGGGAGAAACAAAACAAAATGTATTGTTAAAATAATTTTTCATCTCAGCTTCTCAGACATATATCCTAGGGTTTCTTCATCCCTTTTTGGCTCTTCTTCCTGCTGTTCAGTTGGTGATTTTTTTTTTTTTCTGTGACTCCCTTCAGTGGCAGTGGTCCTCAGGGCCCTGACACATCCTTGCAAGGATCTCACCTACCCGGAGTATTAGGTTTCCCTCCATGATCTCTGTCTGCAGCTCAGAAAACCCATCCGAGCTTTAAGGACTATGCAGACAGATCTTTAGTTAACAGTTCCATCTGGGAACTCAAGACACCCCCGTGCCACTCCCTGTACTCATGGGAGTGTCTAACGATTTCACATCAGAATATGGCATTGCTATTTGCAAAGTATATGCAATTGGGTTACAAACATGCAGAACAGAATGTCATCACATTGTAAGTTTACAAAGTGTCCTGTTGGACTGCGTTCACACTCCTTCTCAGCTGCATGTGACCTTTAAGCTGTGGGTGTGGATTGCCTACAAGAGAGCCAGTCCAATATTTTGTGAATGGTTGCTATTTGTCTTCCCTAGGTCTTCTGGATTCAAAAACTTCTCACATCTGCTGTGTCAATATTAACTGAAGTCAGCACCTATTCATGATTAGAGTACTGAAGATACCTCTTCTCAATTCTTCCTGACCCAGGACTTGCTTCTATTGCAGTCAATTTTCTTATTGAAACCTCCTAAACTACACAGTATACTGTGTTGCTCTCCTGCAGGCTTAGACATTTTTTAAATTTAATTATTTTTATTTCTATTAATTATAGTTTATTCACTTTGTATCCCCCCTGTACCTCCTTCCCTCCTCCCCTCCCAATCCTCCTCTCCCTCCCTCTTCCCTACCCATATCCTTCTCCCAGTCCACTGATAAGGGAGGTCCTCCTCCCCTTCCCTCTGATCCTAGTCTATCAGGTCTCATCAGGAGTGGCTTCATTGTCTTCTTCTGTGGCCTGGCAAGGCTGCTACTCCCCCCTCGGGGGGGGGGAGGTGATCAAAGAGCAGGCCAACCGCTTCATGTCAGAGACAGTCCCTGTCCCCATTACTATGGAGGCTGCTTGGATACTGAACTGCCATAGGCTATCTCTATATAGGGGTTCCAGGCCATCTCTATGAGTGGTCCTTGGCTGGAGTATCAGTTTCAGAAAAGACCCCTGTGCCCAGAATTTTAGGATCTGTTGCTGTCCTTGTAGAGCTCCTGTCCTCTCCAGGTCTTACTATCTCCACTTTTTTCATAAGATTCCCTGTACTCTGCCCAAAGTTTGGCTATGAGTCTCAACATCTGCCTTGATACCCTGCAGGGTAGAGCCTTTCAGAGGAAAGTTAAACAGTAACAAATCAAGTAATCCAATTAAAAAATTGGGTACAGAGCTAAACAGAGAATTCTCAATAGAGGAATACAAAATGGCAGAGAAACAAAGAAATGTTCAACATCCTTAGTCATCAGGGAAATGTAAATCAAAACGACCCTGAGATTTCACCTTACACCCATCAGAATGGCTAAGATGAATAACTCAAGTGACAACACATGCTGGAGAGGTTGTGGAGAAAGGGGAACCCTCCTCCACTGCTGGTGGGAATATAAACTTATACAACCACTTTGGAAATCAATCTGGCGCTTTCTCAGACAATTAGGAATAGCGCTTCCTCAAGATCCAGCTATACCACTCCTAGGCATATATCCAAAATATGTTCAAGTTCATAACAAGGACATTTGCTCAACCATGTTTGTTGCAGCTTTATTTGTAATAGCCAGAACCTGGAAACAACCCAGATGTCCCTCAGTTGAGGAATGGACACAGAAATTGTACATTTACACAATCAGGACTCCAATGTTCGAGGCATCACCCAATGTTTGAGGTGCTTCTGGGTACAGACTCTCAGAGGATAACTCTGATAGGCTCCTGTCTGCAAGTTTAGCAGAGTATTGTTCATAGTCAAGTTAGCACTCTCTGGTAGGGTTGGTCTTTGGTTGGGCCAGGCATTGGTTGGACATTCCCTCAATCTGTGCTCTATCTGCTCTATCTTTATCCCTGCACATGTTGTAGGCAGGGTAAGTTTTGGGTGGGTTTTTGTGGGTGGGTTGGTGTTCTCCTTCCTCTACTAGGAGACTAGTCTAGTTAGAGGGTGTCCTCTTCAGTCTCTATGGCTTCTGCTACTAGGAGTCTGCACTTGAGTACCTCTCATATCCTCCCAGGAGCCTACCCTGACTTAAGTCTCCAGCTTGTCACAAAGATACAAAGATACACCTACCCTCAGTTTCTCTGTTCTCTACAGGCCTCTTGTCCTCTTGCCCTCACTCTCCCCAGGTCTGATCTCCTCCCTCTTAACTCTCTATGCCCCCTGTCCTACCTTGTTTCCTCTCTTCAACCACTATGTCTGTCTGTTCTATCTCCCCTTCCAAGTGAGGTTTACGTGTCCTCCCTTGAATCTTCCTTGTTATTTATCTTCTTTGGGTCTGTGCCTCGTAGTATGCTTATCCTGTACTATATGGCTAAAATCCACTGATAAGTGAGTACATCCATATGTGTCTTTCTGGTTCTGGATTACCTTACTCAGGATGTTCTTTTCTAGTTCCATTCATTTGCCTGAAAATTTCATGATTTCTTTGTTTTTAGTAGCTGAGTATAGTATTGCATTGTGTAAATGTGCTACAGATTCTTTATCCTTCAGCTGAGGACATCTAGGTTGTTTCCAGATTTTTGCTATTGAGAATAAAGCTTCTATGAACATAGTTGAACAAAAGTCCTTGTTGTATGGGTGAAGCATCTTTTGGGTGTATGCCCAGGAGTGGTATAGCTGGGTTTTGAGGTAAAGTTATTCCCAAATTTCTGAGGAAGTACCAGATTGATTTTCAAAGTGGTTGTACAACTTTACACTTCCACTAGCAAGTGGTTCCCCTTTCTCCACATCCTCAGCAGCAAGTGTTGTCACTTGAGATTTTGATCTTACATGCTGGGCTTTCTAATTGTCCTAGTAGTGGGCTTTCCTAGATGAGCCCTAAACATGGCTGGCATGGTTCCCCAACAATGTAGATGACTAGCTTCTGCTCACCCCTCAGTCATTGTTCTCTCTGAGCGATAGTTCTTTCTCATGCTCTCAAACCTTACTGTAGGAAGTGTGGATGACCTTTGACCTCTACCACCCCCTGCTCATCCCTTTGCAATTGTTGTCCACACTTAGGATGCAGATTCTTTATCTTAGCCATCCAGACAAGCAAATAGCTCTATGAGCAGTCTGGTGGAAAGGCTTCCAATCCTATACCTACCAAAGTCTCATTATAGCCCACTGTGGTTGTTTTCGTTGCTATAAACTTTGGACATCCCACTTACTAATTAATGCAGCAACCCTAGTTAAGATGAGTACAAAACTCCTTATCAAGAACAGAGAACTTTCTAGCGTGCTTCCTCTAAGTCAGGGAACAGTGCATCTTTATCAACTCTGGGCAGATGAGCTTGGTCATCAACACTATATTCATAACCCCAGCAGGGGGCAGCGATGCACCTGTGGATAGCACAGAGACTTCACAACTTCCCGTCAGGTCTCTTTCATATGTGCATTCATGAATTATATTACCACACAGAACTTTTCTTTAAGAACTATGGGCATCCAGCAATATTCCATGCAGATCCAACGAAATGCGCCTGCACAGCTAAAGACCACAAATGCCCACACTCTCTTGTCTAAGAAGCTGATTATCTTTGCTCACATATGATCATGTGGTCCTAACCACGGTGGTGCCAGGCCAATATTATAACACATATTCACCAGTATGACGTGGACCTGAATGCAAACCTAGACATTGGCTTGTTCCTGTGTGGCTACCATTGAGCTAAGAAGAAAAATAACATGCTGTCTCCCCACAACCGCTTACCTTCTCAAGATCTGGTTCTTCTAAGCCTAGTGCTAACTCGTTATTGTCCATCACAGAGGAGGCTGCCACATCCAGTGGGGTGGACCCCCTCATTGACGGGGAAGCTGAGGAAGATGCAAAAAGAAACTGGGCATTACGGCCATTCAGGTCTGACTTGAGATTGCAGTGCAAAAACTTGACCACGAGAGGGCAGTAAATACACTGAAACCTGGCCCAAGCTGCAGTTCCCTGAGACTGGCCCAGCTGTGGAAAAGCCCTATTTGTTGTCCTTCCTTCTCACACTCACTTAGGTTGAGAATACTAATCAACATAAAATCACTCTAGGGAATGGGTCAAAACTATATGATTTCAAGCACTTTCATAGCACAGAACAAACTCCATTTGGTGATCACTCAAAAGACTCTTAGTCTCTTTCATTGTCTGGGGCCCAAATGAGTTGGAAAGTCTTGGAGCTACCACTTGGGAGTTTAAAAATAGTCTCCAACTTCATGAGCTTATATAGTTACAGTGGTATACCAATGTTGTCTGCGATATTTCATTTTGGTTTGCTTAGATCCTAGATTATAGTATGAAAAACTTTAAGTGACATTTGAAACGAAAAGAATTGCTATCTCGAGGTTGCATTTGATAAACAAGACAGAACGAAACTGGGATTTCAGATTTCAAGTGTACGCATTTATGTATTCCACAATCCATTTGGTTTCTATCCGGCATGACGAGTCAGGCAACAAAGTGTGTTGCTTTTCTCACAGTGGTAATGAACTATTGTTTATCCATATCCATTATCTCATTGTTTATCTATAGCTGCCCTTGGCCCGTTTGCTTTGCTGCTAATGGCAGCGTTTGCTGGTTGGCTGGTGGGCCAGGAATGAATCCTACAGACAGCTTTTCAAGAAAGGACTGGATCCATGACCTGGGTCTTAAGAGCCCTGCTCACTGCTCAGCTAAGTGGACTGGACGAGAAGCTGCCCTTAGAAAACATCCTCAATTCCAGATGGCATCTCACAAACTACAGGCCACTGGACCTGAGAGGGGAGACTGACCCGGTCACCAATGGCAGCTGGTAGCAATACCTATGCACAAAGTGGAGATCACAGACATGCTTTTATGCATCAGTGTCTGGGACAGGCTGGCTCTGGTTTTGCAGTTACACACATCATAGCACACATGTTGATTTGGGAGAGTGGGCTCCCTGGGTCCAAGGGTGGACGTTATGGTGCTTGCCACACATACCTAGGCCCACACTGCTGTTCTCCAGCAGGTAACTTAGGTGCTCAAACATAGCCTTCTGATTTTGCCGGCTAATTCGACAGAAATAGCAAAGGAAGCGACAGCAGCTAGCAACCATCTTTGGGAAGGCAATCTGTGGGCAGAAGCAGGAAGTATTAGAATAATCTGAACTGTTCATGAGGCCTTCATGAACAGCTGAATCTTAAAGGGAATCTTGGGTTGAAGTCTCACAAGCTATGAACTGATTGGAACATGAACTTTTTTTGTACACCTCTTCCTCCTAAGACATTTGTAGGAGGGGCAGAACATAGAATGCCTAAGAATGAGGCTTCCAAAAACACTGAAAATTAGCTATAATCCCCAAGATTATTCTTTTACAGGAAAACATCCATCAATTATAACCTGCTACCTTATATGTCACACAGCACTGCATGGCTCTGTACCACACTGCCATTGCTTCTAGCTGGACTGATTAGAACTCTAAAAAGGTAATATCAGAAACAGAGTTGGGACATCATAGAAAAACAAGGCCCATTAGTCCACTAAAACTCTGGTCCTCTGGGTTGCGGGCGGTCCCAACAGTTAAGAAAGTCTGAAAGGCAACATGCCTTGTTCCTATGAACATGTCCACAAAATATGGGTCCTCAATCCCCGCTCTTCTACAGGTGCCTAAGGCACTTGTCACCAGATGCGTGCAGGTCAGCATGGAGATGCCATAATTTATCACTTGATTTGCTTGCTTTCCCCGCTTAACAAAGTGTCTAGCATCTCTAAGGCTCACAGCCAAACTTTAGGCAGAGAGCAGGAAGTCATAGGGAAGAGTTGGGGGATAGAAGGACGGGGGGGGGGGGGGAGGGCAGGAGCATCATAAGAAGACCAAAAGAGCCAACAAATCTGGGCCCAGGGGACCTGCAGGGACTGATGCACCAACCAAGGACCATGCATGGAGATGACCTAGATCCACTGCTCAGATGTAGCCCATGGCAACTCAGTCTCCATGTGTGTTCCCTAGTAAGGGAAGCATTGGCTGTCTATGACATGGTCTCTGTTGCCTGCTCTTTGATCACTTCCCCATGGTGGCGCAGCCTTGCCAGGCCACAGAGGAAGAAGATACAGGCAGTCCTGATGAGACTTGATAGGCTGGGGTCAGATGGTAGGGGAGGAGGGCTCCCACTTTCTAGGACTAGGAGAAGGGATAGGGGAGGGCAGATAGGACTGGAAGGAGACAAGGGAGGGGGCTACAATCAGGATGTAAAGTGAATAAATTGTAAAATGTAAATTTAAATTAAAAAATTAATGGTAAGAAAAAAAAGTAACTAGCATCTCTACGGCAAGCTATATCTTAGTTTGGATCTTCAAAATCTCAATAAACAATGTCAGCATCCTAGAAAGAGCTTAGTCCCCTCTACCCCCATTTAGAATCATGGGAGGTGCTCTAAGAGACAGTTCTGAAACCTAGAGTCACCCTGACATCCAGATGTGCAGAGGGTGTGAGGAAGAAGTGCTTAGATCTGATCGGTTTGCTGGCATGCTTAAGGAGGAACGCCTTGGTTATTAACTGATGGAGGAGGGCCCTGCCTACTGGGGGCAGTCACATGCCTAGGCAGGTGGTCCTGGGCTGTGTAAGAAAGTGAGCTCCGCATGAGTTAGGAAGGAAGCCAGATAAACTCTTTTTCTCCCCTACGTTGCTCTTGTGTTTTCATCACAGCAGCAGAATGAAGTGAGAACACCATATATCCGTGGGATGGTAGCGTCCTAGAATCTGCGATGCTTGAAACCATCCATGTATCGCCTTCAGAAACCATGTGGCCTAGGTCAGCCAGTAGCTAAAACGCTTCCTGGACTAAGTGCGAGGACTGAGGTTCTGACACCCACCACCCAAGGTGGGAACAGCGGCCTGTCTGTAACCCCACCATTCAGGTGGCACAGACAGGGATTCCCCAGAACAAATTCTTGGGGTAGACTATTTGATTTGTGATTTCTGGATTCAGTGAAAGACTCCGTTTCAGTAAATAAAGTGGAGAGCAACCTAAGAAGAGAGTTTATGTCAGCTTCAGGCCTCTGTGTATATGTGAATCTGCACATGTGTGAGCATGCCCACATTTAGGCATACACACATGCAAAGACATCAAAAGAAGCCATTCAATCCAGCGAGATCTTAGGAAAACTGGCATAAATGCCCAGTTTCAGCCTATGCTGGCAGCAGTGACCCCTTTCTTGGACCCTTTTGGTACCATGAAAGCCTTTCCTTATTCCCAGAGGAAAAAACTGAGACAAGAGACACCATTGCAAGTCCACCATTTTCTGTCCTCCTTCCCCGGGAGCTAAGTTCTGGCTAGGGTGGCATTACCTGCGATTTCTCTGTGCCCAGCACATTCACCATCACTTCCATCACGGTCTCATGCATGCCGAGGACTCTCATAAGATTGGGGTGCTGGTAAAACACTTTGTTGTTCATTATGTCCCTAGGAAAAGAGTCGGAGGGAGAATTCAGCAGCTGCTGCTTTCCTGCTATGAAAGTTCAGAAATGGGAACACACAAGCACGATGTGGGTAAAGTAACATTAAAACAATAGGCTTAAAAAAAAAAAAAAAAAGAAGGTACCAGGTCATGGAATATATACGCAATTGTTTGTTGTTATTTAGCTGACACAAAAAAGGAACACAAAATATTTCTAAGTGAGCATTTTCTCTTTATAATGTTTATTTCTAATGATATTTAAAAAAATTTCCCTTCATCTTTTTCTCTGTATATTCAGAAACTTCTTTTCTCCCCTTGTTGCTGTCTCTTTGTACTCAGTTTCTTTTTTTAATTAATTAATTTATTTCAATTTATTCACTTTGTTTCCCAGCTGTAGCCCCTCCCTCATCCCCTCCTATCCCACCCTCCCTCCCTCTTTTCCTCCCATGCCCCTCCCCTAGTCCATGGATTGGAGAGGTCCTCCTGTACTCAGTTTCTTAATGAGAGGAATGCACATCATTCTTAAAGGAATTTAATATTAGATACCATGAAATCTGTGGATACCAGTCTTCAAAAGGCAATGGCATGAACATGTAACAACCATCACCCCTTTAAGCTACTTAACACAAACTCACACAATGAAGCTTAGGCAAAAAAGTCTAGAGAGGTTCAGTTGTCTCTGTAACTCGGCTGGAAGAGAAGAGGCCATTTCGGCAGCTCATTTCCCTCATATAAAAGTCTCTTCATTTCAATTATAACATTCCTCTTTGCAAATGAATTTGGGGAATGCTTACATGCACACATCCTTTCTCTCCCGAGAATCATCCAAGCTACCCTCCTGATCCTTTGTGATATTCCTCTAGTTGCCAGTTCAAGTGGCAAGAATTTTAACCTGAGAAGAATGTGGCTTTTGATTTTAATCACGTCATGTGGGCTGGCCACTGAACCAACCCACATTTCTGGCATTTGTCTTTTCCTCTATAATCTGTAATAAAAGGAAATCTCCCCGGCACCAAATTGCCATGAATTGTGTACATGGTTTGTGAGGCAGATCCATGAGTTATTGTTGCAAGTTAAGGCATTTCACAGAACTGAAAAAGCACTCTACAGTTTAGAACTTGTTAAAAAGGGCCATCTGCGAATATCTCAGAAGTCCCAGAGGCCAGCCAAAGCTCCAATGCTCAAATTGTTTCTCTCTCGGGTTAAATATACTGTCCTCTCCCCCAGGTTTGTTTTCATGACCCCATATAGGCTATTTTCATGAGTCCCTAAGAATTCTGTTCATTTCTTTTGGCAGTGTCCTTTGCCATGAGCAACAGGCAGTCTGGTGCCTCAGGTTAAAGAGGTAGCTCATGTACCAAGTGCAGGACCACAGGGAAAGAGAATTCTCCCTAGAAAACCACACCCACTGTGAGTAGCCTACCCTAGCCCGTTGATCATCAGAAGCTCCTCTTCCTTGCCCATCCTGACACTAAGCAGGGACCGGATCTGGCCCAGGGCAGCCAGCAGGTTGATGGTGTCGCTCACGGAGGCCTGGCTGATGGTATAGGTCTTTCTCAGAGCCTGTAGCAACTCCCCGATGCTGTCATACTGTCTCCTCAGGAGGTTGAACATCATCCTGACCAGCTCTGCATCCTGGATTTGGTTCTCCTGGGCCCAGAGGATCATTGTCTGTGAGACTAGTTCCTTCAGGGTTGCTGGGAGGAGAATAGGAGAGACCACTAACTAAGAATGTTCCAGTACAGAGAAAGTTAGGAGATGCAGAGTTCTTCAGTGGTCAGAAATCAACAGCTGGTTCAGGTTAAATTTTCTTTTTTCTTTTTTTAATTTTAAGGTTGAGTCATGGCATGTATACAAGTAGAATATATCATCAGAACATAAACACGTACCCACACCACAGAAAAAAACATCACAATTATATTCTAAAACATGCTGTTCTCATTTGATTAATGTTTGAATTCATACTGGAAATCAAATAAAAAATAAGACTCTGCCTTTGCCTGTAGGGAGCTCATAAGAGACTTCTTTATATTTTTATTTTGTGATAAAACTTTATTGTTATTGTATAATACAATGCAATAAATGCTAGAATGGAGATGCAAGCGCCATGAGACAGTAAACAGTGGCTGTTCTGGGTAGCGCAAGGCATGAAAGCAAAACATTGGCCTGTGATTCTTTACAGAAAAACAAATGAAACACTGATGCTTATCATAGTTACTGTCTCTAAATACATTAAAGGCATCCTTTAGATGGGACTATGTGGAGCCAACAATAAAAGATATTTAAGATGACTGACAGGACATTCTCGGGTTTGAAGGCTTGGAGGCTAGACATCTGACCATCAAACACAGAAATAGCTTTTTCGCACTGAGCATTTGTAGGAGTCAGCTGGTACTAGAGTCTGAACTATTCCCATAAGCACGGGGAGAGTGAAAGCACTATGACATTGAATTCAGGATTGATTGGGGTTCCTAACCAGTTTCACAAGTATGGAGAAATCAGCTAAAATGAGACCAGATGAGGACCTTGTGGTGGATGGACAACATGGCCCTGAGAACTGCTGACTGGCTCTGTGTTGGGAAGATATTAGGAAGCAAAAGGTTGATCTGAGTAAGTGCTTGAGGCGAAAAGAGAGCATGTTGCAATGGCTGGAGAGGCAATTCTCAACCTTCCCATCACATATGCAGTTCCAGATGATTCCAAAATGGGAGAGAAACACTGCTTGAAAACCATAAATTTGTTCAAATCTCACACTGCCATCACATTCCTGGAAGGTGTGGGTGGTACCAGACCCTTCAGGCCAGGTGATAAAAATAGAGATAAGGGGGAACCGAAGATCATTGAGTGCACCAATGAAAGGATTAGGAATACACTCAGATGGATGCTTTCTCTAGTTTGTGTCATTTCTAATAGCTAACTTTTCTACTTCACATCCACTACACAGAGCAGATGTCTGTTCCGCATACACTCTTGGCTCTACCGTAGGCTATAAAAATAGAGCTTAGTCACCAAAGCTCTAAAGGATCTAGATGTAAAGGATTAATTTAGCTTACTGCTATGTCTATCAACCTGTTGGTGTTTTAGGTTCAGGCAGGAGACATGAGCTGAAACAATTCAAAATAAAAGGATACAGAAGCTAGAGAGACCCAGTGATCTTGCTGACCCTACATTTAAGGCTCAGGGAACATTTTGGAAGAGGTAGTAGAAAGATTGTAAGAGTCAGAGAGGGATTCAGAATACCTGTTGCTAAATAGTATCCCCTAGGAACAAAAGAGAAAATATAACCATGAAATCTTTTATGTTTTGATTGTGGGCCTAGCCTTTAATGGATAAGCCATCTCTCTAGCACAACCATTAAATCTCACCAATATGGTTGCATGAGTAAGACAAGCATAATCACAATAGCAGTTGACAAGCTAATGTGGGCAATCCACATGGACCCACCCTTTGATGAAGAACTTCCGGTGGCCAATGCCTGCTGAGAAAGGGAGAATTAGTCTTCTCAGGAATGAATTCCTGCTTGTCCAGCACCAAGTGGTCACATACATGTACATAAGAGCAACAGTAAATGGAATTAGTTGTGTGTGTGTGAGTGTGTATAAAACAATAATTGAAGAAGAAACCATGAATTTTGGAGAGAGGATCTAGAAGGAGTTTGAGATGAAAGAGAGTGAGTGAGGTAGATTCATATTCATGTATGATGTGCTTGAAGTCTTGCTTAGTAGGGACTTATGACTAATATCTATTAACACCTTGTGTGTGTGTGGGGTCAAGCTGTTAATGGGCTGTATTGGACTTTTCTCAACAGACTGTTTCCCTGTTGAATTGTTAGCAAAAGAGCCCACAGGACTTTCCTCCTCCCACCATCACTGACTATTTCCAAGGCTGTTTGTTACTCTCCATAACCCAATGGAAAGACCCTACTACTGAAGACACAACTTACTTATGTCATCAAACATGGTTAAATCAAACTGGAGCCTAACTAGAGCTTGCACTCCTACTAACTAGCATTCACCGCGCTGGAAGAAACTTTGCACACTACCAGGGGAGAAAAGTAACTATCAATATCACTCAGCTACAAACCCTGAGACCTGTCTGAAAGATATCCTGGTATAATAGGGGCACAAGTGTTGTGTGAATAACCAACCTTTTTAAAAAATGGGTTCAAGGTCCAGTCTATGAGATGGAACCCAAACCTGACACTGCGGGAGTGTCCAAGAACCTGGGACTAGATAGGTCACGGGCCTGGGGAAAAAACTCATTCTGCTAAAGAAACACGGCAGTGAAATGACTTGTTGCTATACCCATAGATCAGTGCCATGCTCAGCCCTCATCAGAGAAGCTTCTTCCAGCAGTAGCTGGTAATTAACAAAGAAATCAACGACTTACAACTGAACAAAGTGTGAGAAACGTTGAAGCACTCAGCCTTAAATGGATTTTTTTTTTTAATCAAACACCTCTACTCAAGGCTTAGGCTTAGTGATCTATGTGGAAGAGGAGGCAGAAAGGTTGTAAGAGCCAGGGATGATGACTCAAACAGCATCTTCCAGACACAATGGGGTGATACACATGTAAACTCACAGAGACTGTAACAGAACTCATAAGACCTGTACAGGTTCAAACCAGATAAACTAGCACTGAGAAGGAGAAGCAGACACAAGTCCATAACCAAGAAGCTTTTTACAGTTAATACCTGCCAGGAAAGGGAACATCAGTTCTCTTCAATGGAGTGTCACTGGAAATATCAACCTCATCCCAGGGTGGGCCCCATTCTCAGAGTAGTTTGTCAACACAAAATGGACTTCATAATTTTGTGTGTGTGTGTGTGTGTGTGTGTGTGTGTGTGTGTATGTCTGGGTCTGTGCTTTTTTTTTCTGTCCTACTAATTTTCTTTCATTCAATTATTTGTGTGGTTTTTATTTTTGCTTTTTGTCATTTTCCTTTGTTTAAGATATTGAAAGAACATGAAATTGGGAGGGTAGGGAAGTGAGGAGGAATTGGAAGGAGTTAAGGGAGGTGAAAAATATGATAAAAACATATTGTATAAATCTTTTTAAAAATTAAAATAAAAAACCCTGCCTTCTCAAGTGCACCTATTCCCATTTCTTCTAGTGAAGATAGTAAGAACAAAGGGAATATTAAAAAATTCAGAAATTCTTACACATGATACAGGTTTTATAGTCCTCTAACTATTACTTCCTTAAAGCACACACTCTGGCATGAAAGAACTGTGGTTTTCAGTATAAATGGTCAGATCTTCCACAGAAATAACACACAACATCTAAATCCTTGGTACACAGGAGAATCCATGAGCAAGGAGAATCACTCATCAGCTAAAGGCTACTTCTTCTGCAATAAAAAGTTTGCAGAGCCATGAAATCAAATAGTTATTAGTGTTCCCTTAACCTGGCTTTATCTCTTTGAGTTGTTGGTCAGGGAGTCAAAGAGACTCCCTAAACTATATAGACTATTGCAGTTGCTCTTAGTTACCTTCCAGAAAAGAAGTTAGACTCTATTGGTGAAGCTACCATACATTTTACACATGGAACTTGGAGGAATGAAGCTCAAGATGACCTAGAAGCCTCCTCCCTGAAGACTAGTTCTTATAGTACTTGAAGGTGCTATGCAAGCTTCCCAGAGAGAAAAACAATCAATAGCCCTATTTAGCTGTAAAGCCTATGATCCACAATAATGACCAGCAAGACAAGATATTCCATAGGGTGCAATAATGGCACTTATATTTTAGGGTTAGTCAACATCCATGTAATTGGACTTAAGACTCACTCAATAGAAGGCAATTCATGTATGGCACTATAAGCAAGGTCAGTTATTTATGGATGGTAAGGTTATGGATTCTAGAGGCAAACCTATTATTTCCACTTTCCTAAATAGTATAATTTCCAAATACTTATATTTTAAATACTTATCTTTATTCCTGAAGATACATGTTGCTCTTACCCTTCATCAAAGAAGATTCTTCTTACAGCACAAGGAGACTACCACAGAAGTCCACAACTGGTCAGAATGCATATAACATTGACTGTGGGGTACCCAGGCCTAGCTGATAAACCTATAACACAACCTCTGCACCTCAGACTCAGGAACATCACAGAAGAGGGGGCAGAAAGATTGCAAGAGCCAGAGGACAAGAATATTAGCTGCTAAACAGCTTTTTAAATATGGCGGGGAAGCTATGCCCATGAACTCTCAGCAATTATGGTTGCCTTAACAAGACCCGAATGATGACAATACCAGCTGACATGCCAACATGGGTGGCGGCAGGTTCATGGAGCTCCACCACTAGACGAAGCACTGCAGGTAGTTAATGGCTATGGAGAGAGGAATATTCAGTTTTTTTCTAGGGACAAAACTCTTGATGGAATCTCCAAACCCAAGTAGTCAGCCTTAAACACAGTACATAAAAGAAACACTAAATGAACTCAGCAGGTTTTATTCACATATACATACACATATATAAGTAAATAATAATAATAGTAATAATAATGGTCACCAATTTGAGAGGTGGTGAGTACACAGGAGGAATTTGCAATGGGAAAGGGAGAGGTAGAAATGGTGTAAACTCACACACAAAATTATCAAAAACAATTAAAAAATCTATATTAAAAAGGAACATGTTTTATATAATGTGCTAGGTCCTGTGTATAACTGTATATATGAAAATTAAAATAATCAGTGCATAAGAAATCCCTAGAACATATGTACAAACATTAATGATTAACACTATAAATAAAGGTAGCTCTGAAAGTTTAATCTGCAAATTAGGGGGCTCAGAGTTCTTTAGGCAGTATGGAAGCTTATAACAATTCAAAGATTATTTGCTGTTTTAATTGTATTGACACTGGCACTGATATTGGAGAAGAAATGATAGGCAAAAGTGATGGTGCCTTAGAACAAAGAAATAAACAAGACTCAACCATATTCCTTATTATCAATTGCCTGAGAAAACTGCCAATTTCACATTGGAATATCTTAAATGAAGAAGAACCTTATCAATAAAACTCTCAAGATGATATCATTTAATTCTATAAACACAATGGTGATAAGTACAAAGCTGCACATCAGCAGTCAAGTGTATTTTCTTGAGGAAAAACATTTGCATGTGTTTGAGTTATCAGCTAAAGTAGCCTCTTGTCTAATGGCAAGCCATTTTTTGTTAGATTGTTTTTTTTCTTTTTTAATTTTTAATTATACTTTATTTACTTTGTATCCCCCCTCCAGTTCCCTCCCTCCTCCCCTCCCAATCCCTTCCTTCCTCCCCCTTCTCCACACACTCTCCTTCTCAAGTCCACTGGTAGGGGAGGGTTTCTTTTTCTTCCTTCTGATCCTAGTCTGTTAGGTCTCATCAGGAGTGGCTGCATTGTCTTCCTCTGTGGCCTGGTAAGGCTGCTCCCCCCTCAGAGGGAGGTGATCAAAGAGCCAGCCACTGAGTTCATGTCAGAAGCAGTCCCTGTTCCCATTACTATGGAACCCACTTGGACACTGAACTGCCATGAGCTACATCTGTGCAGGGGTTCTAGGTTATCTCCATGCATGGTACTTGGTTGGAGTATGAGTCTCAGGAAAGACCCCTGTGCTCAAATTTTTTGGTTCTGTTGCTCTCCTTGTGGATCTCCTGTCCTCTCCAGATCTTACTATTAGTTCCCCCTTCTTTCATAAGATTCCCTGCATTCTGCCCAAAGTTTGGCCATAAGTCTCAACATCTGCTTTGATAGTCTGCAGGGCAGAGCCTTTCAGAGATGGCAAGCCATTTTAAATGAGAAGTTAAACAACCCATGGCTAATTGGTCCTGGAGAACTCATTTTCTCCAAAAAGAAAGAAATAAAAATTTCATTTTAAATAGTATTATTTACTGCCAATGAAGAAATTTAAATTTCAAGTGAAGACCAAAATTTTGGCAAACATTTATCTGCCACTGTGAGCTTTGACAGCTTCTCAGCAGTTAAAGATCCCCTGATTAAATTATTGATATTAGCAAATGTGATTTGAAAATACTTTATTATAAACTGTAACTCTGTATTATTCAAAGAAATAATGATTTACATAGAAAAATGCATGCAGCTACAAAAAAAAAATGTGGTAGTGCCAACCAACAAGCAAGCTGTGCCAACAGACTTCTTTTTTTTTCAGTTGAGAATTTTTTATTTTGTGTTTTGATTTTATTTACTGCCTCCTCTAACTCTTCCTAGATCCACTCCCCCATCCTAACCTACCCAATTTTACGCTTTCTCTAAAAAAAAAAAAACCCATTAAGACCAATTTTATGCTTCAATATAGTCTTGGATGTGTGGCCTTCCACTGGATTGTGGCCAACTACCAGGGGCTATGTCTTAAAGAAAATTGACTCCCTCTCATGGCACCTGTCAATTATACAATAAAGCGTAAGACTAATTTTTGAATTTCCATATACCAACTAGCTTTTGAGAATCTACTAATTATTCAGTTATTAGGACACACTCGCTACAACCGTGCCAATAATCTTTGGAATTTTTAGTCCTCTCCCAGCTATACTTATATTTGAGGCTATTTTTTCCACATTGTGTCAAGTTGGAGAATTCAACTGCTGTTCAGACAAATTTATATAAAGATAAAAGTATATGGTTCTTTTTGAAATAACATTTAGTTGTTTTATTATGGAACTATGCTATTAAATGTATAGCTATACATTTTAATTATCTTTATTATAAAATGGTGCAATTAAAATTTCTTTTTTTCTTCTCTCTCTCTCTCTCTCTCTTTTTTTTTTTTTGGTTTTTCAAGACAGAATTTCTCTGTGTAACCTTGGCTGTCCTGGTAGACTAGGCTGGCTACGAACTCACAGAGATCTGCCTGCCTGTGCCTCTCTGTGTGCTGGGCATGTGCAACCGTGCCTAGTTGCAGTTTTAATTTCTAAGCAAGTAAATACTGACAGATATAAACAGCCTAGATTAATGCTGTAAGAACCTATGTAGTATTTGGGAATGTAAATAATCCCCAAGACCAGAAACGTGGATTTTCATTTCTAGATGGACAGCATCTATTACAAAGCAAAGACGGTAAAGTGGAAAGCAAAGCTCCCTCTCCAGCTTAGGTGAACCCAACTCCACCAGGCTGTGTGATTTTGATCAGTGAACTGAGGCCTTCATCTAGAAAGCTACCGCTTAAGGGTATTTCTCTGCTAGCTTCTGGGTGTATTAAAGGTGAGTGCATGAAAGTCAGACTCCTCTTATTGAGTAGCGGAGTGAGGATTAAAGAATCATTATGTCGAAAATTGAATCCTGGAGACTGAGGGCTTTGACCATTATTCACAGGGCACCAAAGTGCTCCTTGCTAGCTTGAAGGGCTGTGAAAGTTTTCCCCTTAATTTGGGCTCAGTTTGGGCTTAAGACTGGTCATCTTCAGAGAAGGGAGGGGCTGGGCCTGTGTTATGCAGTGGCTATGTGACCTTCTTTGGAAGGCTCTGTAACTGACATGGGGCACATGAGTAGTGGGCAGGCTGCAGACAACTAAATTCTTAACATCAGCTTATCTTCATCAACTACAGATGGTCTCAGCAGTAATGGAAGCCATGGCTATAGGCTGCAAGAGTTTCACTGTAGCATCAGTGAGTTTCCAGGAGTTAGGATATATGTCATAGACATGTTTTTGCCTGTCATTGACTGAAAAGCAAGTGACCTTCTGTTGGGCCACTTCTAAATTAGCTTCTTAATCAAATGCTATTTTATGGAGATTTTCTAGGTTCTTGTTATTGAGTTAAGTGCCTCTATAAAACCTTTTTAACAACAGCATTATTGTCCATAGGACCCTGGTTGAGGAACTCAATAATATATGTAAGGTATTTGGTCATGTTGTTCAATTGGCTTCTAAATATTTACATTTATAGCCTTAAACCTGGGCTGCTCTACCTTGGCCAGAGAATTCTCCTTTTGCAGTGGGCATCAGTTAATGCAGAGATGAAAAACCATTCAAGGTGATGAAAAGAAGAAACCAAGTGCTCAGCCCTCAGTGAGACATTTTTATGAACTTCCCTACCTCCCACCATGCCCCAGGAAAGGTCCTGGAAGAGGGGGTATAAAGAATGGAAGAGCTGAAGGATGAGAACTGCAGTGAACTGCTCTCTTGAAAATATGACATGACTATCCCCTTCATGGATTCACACAGCTGTGGTTATTTGTGGCAAAATTTCATCAAACCACCATGCCCCAGTTTGGGCTTAGATAGGGGAGGTGTGTCCCAGGCCTCATTCCGTAATGAGGACCTGGTTGACAGTTGATTGCTGCTAGAGAAGGGAGAGTCATTCTTTTTTGAGGGTGTTCCCACTGGTAATTTTCCTGTGCTCTAGTACATGGCTCCATGCTCATGCACATAGAGCCAGTGCTAATTGGACTTATAAAAAAATCTGAAAAGTACCAAAAGGAGGAGGGGGGACAGAGAGATGTCTCAATGGCTGAGAGCATTTGCCGCTCCTGTACAGGGGACCCGAGCTCAGTTCCTAGCATTCACACTGGATGCCTCCACCATTGCTGGCCTCTGTGAACACTGTAACTCAGACGCATATACCCACACAAAGACATGCACATACACAGAAGTAAAAATAAAATAAATCTTCAGAAATAAGACGTGCAATTAGTAGGGGGACTTCTGGGGGGTGTTGGAAGTGGGAGATGGGGTGAATATGATCGTATTTCATTGTATTTGTGCATGAATTCTCAAGAATTAAAAATAATTTAATAAGTTAAAAAAAAAAAGGCAGGTCTTCGTCAGAGCTGTCCAGACTTCAGATTCCTATTCACTTCAGCAGGGCTGGCAAATACACATGATGGTTCAGCTCATGGAACTTTTAGAAAGTGGTAAATTCGATGTCATGAAGAAAAGAATGGAGGAACAAAGGAAGACACAGAACATAAGTGTTGTGACGAGCAAAATAAAGCAAACCATCAAACAAAACATGAAGGGAAGTGAATTGTGTGCTATGATTTCCCTGATGAGATTACTATTATTAACACTCTAGTGTATTCAAATTTTGCAATTAGTGTAATTATAGATAGGCAATTTTCTCAAATATGTGACCTATATGCCACATTTAAAATGATTAGTCAAGCTAACTCAAAATGGAAAGATGCTAAGTGCACTGTGTTGCTCAGAAAGACTTAGTTGCTGGGAGACCTCTTAGAAGACAATGGCTTCTTCACTCCCTACTCATATATTCTGTACAAAAAAAGCATTAGAATGTTTGGACTAGTCATATATTCTGTATAAAAAAGTATAGAGTGTTTTTCCATTAATGCATCCATTTGGGAGTATCTGATTCAGGTGTTTACCACCCCCTACCAGTCATATTATAATCTGCTTCTTTGAACCTTTAAGTTGGCCACATATGACCCATACAAGAAAACTCATGAGTCATCCACTAATGTCACAAACCTCTCCTTTAAGTAGTGGAACAACCAGTTTCTAGTGGCAACTGACACAAGAGAAGGGTCATTTGCTCTCACAGTGTAGTTTTCTATGCTAAGGCTGCAGGAGTCTGGAACTTTCAAATACTTCTCCGGATGTCTCTCTTATTTTCTCTCCAAATTTAGATCACAAGCCAAACCGTCTTCAGTGGATGAACTACATGATATTATCAGAGAGTCAATGTTGGCCACTGACAAAACAAATCCTATAACTGTACTGTTAAATATCTGTGAGTATTCCTACATCTGGGTCAGCTTGGAAGAAAAAAAAAATTCCAATTACATTGAGGAGAAGGAATAAATGAAACCATACTGTACTTAGGTTAAACTCAGAAAATGATTTGTAATATTCATAGTACAATGGAATCATAAATTATGTGCATTTCAATGATGTGTACCTATTTTAAAATTCCAGGGGATTGAAATTCAGCCTGTGGTATGACGTAGACGGACAGAGGTGTGAACAGGTGTGGATAGTTTCCAAGCACAAGATGCTTGTATGTATTCTAATGAAAGGGTGTGAAGGAAAGGGTACAGATTTGCTTAGGTGTAAAAGAGGGGAGGAACTAAGAGGAGCTGGGGGATGAAAAACCATAATCAAAATAAATTGTATGAAAAAAAATTTTCAATCAAAAAATAATAGAAGTTGATGATTTAGTATTACAGCACTTGCCAAGAGCCTCTGTTAGGCCCCCAGCTTGAGGGGCTGTGGTGGTGACAGTGTTAGTGATTGTATCTTTGAACTCTGCTTTCTTCATTCTTATTGTCTGTAGCTTGCACAATGAATCCCTAACTGCTAAGAGATATCCACAGATATCTGTAGAAGTTGTGTTACCTTACTGGTAAAGGGGACTGGGCAAAGGGGACTCTGCAGATATGACGAAGTGAACATTCTGAGCCAAGGGATTATTGTGGATGACTTGGGGGTTCATTTCATCACAAGGGTCTTGGAGAGAAGAGGCAAGAGAGTGAGAAAGGAATAACAGAGGCAGGATCCTAGTGGAGCTGTTCATTACCCAAAGAAGGCAGTGGTCCTCTAGAAGATAGAAAAGGCAAGAAATGATCCTCTAGGGATGCAATCCAGCTCAGTCACTTAACCTCTGAAACTGTAAGATAATAAGTTCTGGCTGTTTGTGATGTTGGTACGTTTATGGTAACTTGGTACAGAAACAATTAGAAAGCTTGTATACTGTGACTCATTTTAGGTCTTAGGTAGAGGATTTTTTTAAAACTCTTTTTTGAGGCTAAGACTATCAGATTGTCAACAAAGTTGAGGTCTCCATTCAACTGGTCCAGATCTTAAGGCCAAACTAGAACTAACATTAAGCCCAGAGAGTACTCATTGTAGAGCTGCTATGAGCTGATGAACAACTCACAGATATTATACATAGTGCTCACTAGGTCTTTCATGCTGGCTGCTCTGCCTCTACCTCTGAACATCAAGCACTATTACAACCTACATCACCACTGAGACCAACCATTGAGTGAGTAGAGTGAGTGGTGATGCTGTAGATGATAAAAGCCATACACACAATCACGCAGAACACAACTGGCTCTTCTGTCTTAACAGCATTCCTGGTTTGTGAAGGGTCCCTCTCTATTTTGAGGATCATACTCAACGATCCAACTTTATTTCAAACATAGGTTCTATTGACTTGAGTCAATCAGAGTCCATTACTTTCTAGGTCAAATTGGCTGGTGCCTCATGGAGTGGCTTATGACTAACTTTTCCAATCAATCAAAGGTGTTCTCAGATGCTTTCTGTGGCTGTGGTCTCAGATGCTTTCTGTGGCTGTGTAATGTTTGGAACTCTGGGAACTTTTCAGAGGGTATATGGATGCTAGAGCACTGAGAGGCATTGTTGTTTTTTGTTGGTTGTTGAGGGAAGGGGGCTAGTTTTAGTTTGTTAGTAGTTGTGCTCAAAGAAGAAACAAGAAGAAAGAAATTAGATAGAAGGATCTCTATCTCTCTCTCCCCTCTATCCTTCTTTCTCTCCTATCTAGTGATAGGGCATGAAACTGGAGAGGGCTGATAAAGGGTCGCAAGAAGAAGAGCCTACAAAGTAGCAAAGACCAGGCACACTTCTTTGCTATTTTTTTTTAACATACAAAGAAAACAAACACAGAGAGGCTAGGAACTTACCTAACATTACAGTTGGTAAATGGCAGCGCCTCAGGCTGCTAGAATCTATTCCTTGTACTTTATCATCTCAAGTTGCTTACCTTCATAACACTCAGCAAAATAGTTATTTTTATTAGTATCTTAAACTTATATTATGCCTACTGTCTAGACACTCTTTTAATAAGTCATGAAATAGATTCAGCTATAAAATCCTAAATCCCATAAAGCTTTAGTTCTTTTCCTGACACTCTTGGTCAGATTACTTTCTCAGAGCTTCAATTTCTTTACCAATAAAATAAAATCACCCTGTAAAATTCCCCTGGGAGCCTGCGGTATAGTAATGGTAGCACCGGGCAGGGCCAGCTGTGTGTCCTCAGACAAGTCATCTGCCTCTCTGTGTCTCTGTCTGCTTCTGAGAGCATATGTCTAAGTGACATGCTCTTGAAAGAGTGGCAGTAATTTATTCACGTGGCAAATGAAGGCCTGCGGCCTCACCGAGCTAAATGGGGAAGAAGCAAGAAATTTACTACCACTTTTAGTGCCCAATTTCATTGTTATTCAGTTTGCTTTTCCAACAAGTGAAACCCGAGATTGAAGATATAAAACAAAATCTCAAAATTCTAGCGGTTCCTGATGGCTTTAAGTGGCCATTATCAAAGCGTCAGTGCACACCATTAAATCACCTCAATGGAGGAGGAAATGTGCTTTGAGAAATCCATGGCCTTTGTGATGAGTGTCCTAACTGCTGGTAGAGGGTAACTTGTCTGTCAGAGGTCACGTGGCATGGTCACACATTCCCCATTCACTACCAAGGTTTCCTGGGAAGAGGCTGGCCCTGCCCAGTTCATATCCTGTGTGCTCTCTGTCCTGGAGCTTCTTCAGGTCAAACTCACAAAACGGTCAGGTATCTAAAGCTTAGCAACGGAGAAGGCCAGGGAAAGTTAAATCCAATGACACGAAGGGCTTAACTTCAGACACATTCCTCAGGCCAATTTCTTTGTGCTTCCTCAGTGTTTCTCTGTGTCAATGTCGATAGTTGGGATAAGTTTACCTGTTGTAACAAGAACAATTGTTGTGGGTATCACAGAATGACATTTCAAGGTGGTCTGAAACGCAAGGCAAAAGCCAGTGAAGACACTGGAACTTTGTTCTTGGGTAACAGGCAAACTACTGTGTTTAAGGTCTGCTGCTGGACAACAGAGAACTTCCGGTGGAGGTGTGAGACTGGCTGAAGGCTCACAGCTTCACATGTGTCCCAGCTCTCCATGTGTTTTTGGGACAGACATACTTGTTTTCGTCTGTTTTGGCCTCCCTAGCCTAGGAGTAGGGCAAGATTAGTGTTGGTTATTCCCTTTTTCACTGCAATGATTATAGACACAACTTCGCCAGTGTTTCCTGTGTGGCCAGCAATGTCTCAAGTCCTGGATTAGCAGGCGACTCTCACAAACATCACGTAAGAACAGAAAAGATAGGATGTGGCAGTGTCCAAATTTCCCCATCACCATGGCCCTTACAGACTTCATCCTCACTTTACTTTTCCTTTGCATTTAAGAACGTTTCAATTTACTGGACAGAAGAGGGTTCTTGTGAATAGCAGGTCTGCTAAGGCATCCCAGGGAGTGAGAGCTAAGTATGGGATGTGGTGTTTTTTTTTTTTTTTTCTTTTTTTACTGTTTACAGCGGACTGTGAACCCCACAACTGAGTCACATTGGCCTAGGTGGAGCCTAGCTTTCAGGGTGGACAATGCAAAGTCATCTGGCTGCCGTACCTATCTGCTCAACCTGTTTCTAAATTTCCCTCCGTTTTCTTGTGTGTTTATGTGTGCTCGTGTGCATGTATGAGTTTGTGTGGGGGAGTACATGGATGTGTGTAAGCATGTCTGTGGAGGCTAGAAGTCAACTCTGGGTGCCATTTACCTTGTGTCTTGAGACAGGGTCTCTTCCTGGCCTGGAGCTAATCAAGGAGGCTAGGACGGCTAGACAGATAGCACTGGAGTTCAGCCTGTCTCTGCCTCACCAGGGATGAGATTATCGGCACACATCACCACATCAGCATTTCCCGAGAGTTCTAGGAAGGTCTTTGGCCTCCTACATGGTTTTCTACTTTGGTCAGAGCCTCATACATACATGGGTAGAAACAAGTGGTCTCCCCCAATCCTGCCTTCCTCACAGCCTGGATACTCCTTCAGTGTCAGAAGCAGCACTACAAGCTGCCAGTGAAACTGCACGCAAACATTCCAGCCGGATCCTGCTCTATGGCCCCCTGGGGTTTCATCCATCATAAGCAGATAATTAGCCTGTTGTTTTTGAAACCAGTCATCCAGCCTCATAGTGTACAGGCGATTACATAACTGATAGTGATGCGACTGAGAGGAGAGCACAGAAGGGGCAGAGAGCGCTCGCTGATCTGACTGGGGGAAGGAGTGTGTCAGGAAAGGAAGTGAGAATGCCCTTTGGAAGCCCAGGTATTTGAGTGCTCGGTCCTTAGTTGGTGGGAAGGATTAAGTGTGGGGTTGTCGGGGCTTCCAGGTTTCAGAAGCTCATGCCAGACCCAGTAGCTCTCTCTGTCTCCAACTTGCCAGATCAGGGCATAAGCTTTTAGCTACTGCTCTAATGCCATGTTTGTCTGTCTGCCACCACACTCCTGACACGATGGCAGTGGACTCATCCTCTGGAACTGTAAGCAAGCCCCCAGTTAAATGTTCCTTTCATGGTGCCTCTTCACAGCAAGAGAACAGTGACTAAGACACGGAGAGACACGTGGCATGAGGGTGAAGCTGAGGCAGAACCATGAACGGGCAACTTATATGCCGTATGTTGTTACTGTGAGAAGCAACAGTATTTACAGAGGGGCTTAAGAGGTGATGTGGGTACCCCATTCATGCCAAACCCTTTATCTCTGCAATTCCAGGGCCAAGCCTTACACAGCAAATGAGAACAATATACCGAGGAACCTGCTTTTACTGGCAATTCTCTGAGGCACAGTGTTTAGTCACCTAAACACTAGATGCATTCCCACCTCATCCCATCCAGTTCCCCACAGAATCCAGCCCTGCCTGAACTTTCCTGTCTTCTGGCATTCTCAAGTGGTGTTTTCAGCAAAGCGCTCTTCTTTCCTGTTTTATCTACTTGTTCTCACACTCTTAATAACACTTTTCCAACTACTCCTCAGGACATGGATTGTACTTTTGCTTGAACTTTATTATCACAATCTAACCTCAATTCTGTAAGAGTTATCTATGTAGACCAATTCCGCCTCTGTAGTCAAGGACTCACTCCATGTTTGCAAGCCTCAGTTGAATAACTTGCAATTATAGCTTAAAAAATTAAGTCAATGGAATAACTGTAGAAAAGAAAACCCACACATTAAGATCCAATAAGGAAGGGTGAATAAAAGCCTCACATGAGGAGGAAAGCCACTTTTGTCCTATTAGAGTTTACATGATATGCAGGGGTAGGAGGGAGAGGAACAAGATTAGAAGACTCCACACAGGAGGGTTCATTCTCTCCCTGCTGTCTCTGTCTCTCTGTGTCCATCTGTCTAAAGAAACACCTTTTTGGGGAGAATTTAGCAATTTTAGAAGAGAAGTCTAATGATGTCACCTGAGGCATCATCAGATTTGTTTTCTGAAAGTTCTAATGTCTAAATGCTCAGAGGTGGTGATCTCACTTGCTGTTCATTTGTACCAGAGCCCAGGACTTACTTTCTCTGGTTGTAAACACTTCCCCTGCCCGGCAGTATTCACAAACAAGCTGTAGCATTCAATCAGAGAATTTTGGCCTAGAGCTGTTATACCATTCCATGACAAAACACATACTTTCCTAAGTAGCAACTTTGGGACTTGATGGATTTATAGTCATCTCTTGGGACTTCTCTGGTCTGGTCTTGCGTCAGAGGAAAGCAAGCATGTCTCAGGGATAAGAATGCCAGCTCAGCTCTATGAGAGGGAGGCAGTGTTTGTGCAAACAGCACAGTCTCAGAACAGAAGGCAGCTCCCCTCCTTTCGACAGACTCTCGCCTACAGCTTGTTCTTTAACACTCCTCTCCACTGCTGAATTATGGTGGGTTAGCACAAGGTCTCTGATGTCAGCAGGGGGCCCTGTCTCCTTTGCTTGCATTGCTTGAGAGATTAAATATCCTTTGGGAGCATTTCTTCATAAAGAGAAGACAAGGAAAACTGTCTCCCAGAGAGAAGGCATAGGCACACCACATTTCATCTATAAAATCTGATAGCTGATTTTCATTTTCTTAACTTTAGTATTCAAGAGATATAGTTGCTCGATCTCTTCTAGAGAAATAACTCAGTTGCTACGGCTACACATTTATATTTAAGGAAATCCTGTTTTAACTGCTGCTTGCAGTCCAGTCCTAGCATGCAAGGGCTCTTTTACGAATGTGCTAGACAGAGACATAAAAATATGACCCAGTATATTGAGCTACTGCTATACCATTTTATTATCATATACGTCTTTGATTATACCGTAATAGTTTTCATTGACGCCATAGCTTGCAATTCATTTAAGCAAACCTCTTTTAACACAGAGCTATTAAGTAGCATTAAAACGACTTTCAGAACAGTGCTGTTCTCTCTTTCCTGAGCTCATCTGATCCACACCACCTGCTCACAGAAGCAAGTATCAGGGACAAGTCATCACCACCTTACCTGACAACTTCCAGTCCAAAGCTTTGGCATCACTTAAAAAAATGCACAGGGGTCTTTCCTGAGACTGGTACTCCAACCAAGTAACATGCATGGAGATAACCTAGAATCCTTGCACAGATGTAGCCCATGGCAGTTCAGTGTCCAAGTGGGTTCCCTAGTAATGGAATAGGGAATTTCTCTGACATGAACTGATTGGCCTGCTCTTTGATTAGCTCCCCCTGAGGGGGGAGCAGCCTTACCAGGCCACAGAGGAAGGCAATGCAGCCACTCCTGATGAGACCTAATAGACTAGGATCAGAAAGAAAGAAAAGAAGACCTCCCCTATCAGTGGACTTGGGGAGGGGCATGTGTGGAGAAGGGAGAGGAAAGGAGGTATGGAAGGGGAGAAGGGAGGAAGCTACAGGGGGGATACAAAATGAATAAAGTGTAATTAATAAAAAAGAAAAAAAAGGATTTATTTATTATTTATATAGTATTCTGTCTGCATGTATACCTGCACACCAGAAGAGAACACCAGATTTCACTATAGATGATTGCGAGCCACCATATGGTTGCTGGGAATTAAACTCAGGATCTCTGGAAAGGTAGCACTCTTAATCTCTGAGACATCTCTCCAGCTTCGGCATAACTGACCGAATGCTGTTGGGTTCTGACTTTCATCTGAAGTGCCCACTCACACCAGTTATTAATCTGCTCAGATGTAGGAAACAGCATGGTGTTATAGGAAGAGTAGGATTTTAGCCATTTTTTTTTTTGCAATTGGCTGTACATTTAGAAACATTGTCTCCATATGACTCAATTAAAGACAATTATTTGGAGTACTATACAACTTCCTAGAGTTTATCTGAAGATATGATATATTCCAGCTATGCTTCTACAGTATTTTTCAGGGAATCCACATCGCACAACCAGTGTTGCCTGAACTCATCCTTTCTTCCTGGAATCAGACTGCTCAGGACGGCGGCAGACTTGGATATCTCATAAGTCCACACATGAGAGTGAGTCAGGCAGCACGGTGAACACACACAGTCTCATGACAGGCCTGTCAGGTGCCTATGTTCTATTCAAACAGACAGAACAAGATCAGCTTTAGGGCTGAGGAGCAGCTATGCAGAAGGTAATCCATAGTGTTTGAATCCCCCTCAGAGTGAGGCGTCAATGAGGCAGTTGGTGAGTGGTTCCATCTGGTTGACTCACTTTAGTTGACATGTCACGGTCACTTTGTGAGAAGCCTATCCATAACACACTGTCAAAAAAAGCATCCACTTCTGGAATTAGTTCTCAGCAGGTGCTATAGCAGCTTTGCGGGACGGTTCAGGCTATTCACAGTCCTTTTGATGGCAACCACAAAAAAAGTCTCTATTCACTCTCTTTTTTTTTTTTTTTGGCTCTACAATCTGGTTGGCTTGCCTTTATCAAAGCCAAAACCTTTCCATGGTTATGAGATAGGACTGAGCAGGATTGTCAGAGCCGTGTTACTGTATACTCTCTCAGAGGCTTCAAAGCTTCCACTGATAAATGGGAATAATCTATTCACCTCAGAGACACTCTGACAAAGATAAAAGATTAATATGAAGGGTCATGAGATGTGTGAACCCCCAAAGTGGCATTTCCAGACACACCTATCATATCTTGACAGTGTATTTCTCTAGTAGGTAATCTGAAAGTGTGTTCCAAGATAGATAGGAATAGGGAATATGATAAAAAGCAATGACATTGAACCTGGGACATTTTTCTTCCTTAGACAAATAATAAATTTGCCAAATCTGTAGCAAGGAGCAGATTGATTGCATATAATACTCAGACAATCTGCCTCTTGAAATGCTAACTCATTTAGAGGCAGTCAAGAAAGTTGACTTCTTTCAATGTGGATCAAACTTGTTGAAGTTACCTACTGTGTAGTGAAGAGGGGAGTGGATTGGAACAATACTTGACATCCTTAAAAAACAGGCCAAAGAGAAAACAAAACAAAACAAAACAAAATAGGTCAAAGACTGTAGGCTGTTGCAATCTCAATACCATAGTAAAAAACAAACAAACAAACAAAAAAACACCAAAAAACAAACAAAAAAACCCAACAACAACAAAAAATGAGATACCTATTATTTGTTTACAAGTCTTGTTTTACTATTGTTTAATTTCTTTGGTTGGAGTAGTTTTCCTTGCTTAAGTAACTACATTCAGAAGTGACAAAAATTGACAGTGCTTAAAGGTTGAAAGAAAGATCAGAATCCACGAGGGAATTTCTAATGTAGACAAACAATGAGAGCAGATACCAAACAGCTGGTCTCTTAGGTTTCAGAAAAGTCCCAAAGTGAATTCCTTGAGTCACGGGAAAGACAAAGGAAAAAGCAGTAACACTGACTAACAACAATGCGAACACAATGCCCACGTGCTCACTTGAGAGTCAAACAGCCCCCTGTCTTACAGCATGTGTGAGAGAACCAGCTATCTTGATTAAGACTTGGGAGAGCATAGGATTTTGAGCAGTGTAATTGAAAGGTAGCGTTACTTACTGGGATAATGTTCATTTTCCTCTTTTGGCTGCTCTTTTTCTGGCTTGGGTGAGCCCTTGATTTTATACACCATAGCGCGCAGTTTTCCTGTCCAGGAAGTATCCTCCTCCTCCTCCTCCTCTTCTTCCAAGGGAACCCCTAGCAAGCCACAGAATACAGTGCAAACCACAAACAGTAACTTAAGTGTTAGAAAGAATATAAGAAAGCAAATTCCCATCTTCAGAAACATTTTCAAGAGATTTAGGCAGCCTCCTAGGAATGTTTACCTACATTATGCCTTTCTAATAGTTGCTAGAATACGTGATTTTCCGTGTCCCAGAACATCAAATAAATTTAATCCCAAGGCTTTATTTTTTCTAACCTATGTTAAAACAGGCTCTAGAGTCTCTAGAAATACATTTACATTTGTTATTTCAAATGAGAAGCTCAGATCCAACTTACCCTTGTACAAGAATCATAAATGCCATGATCCACTTAAAAATCAGCAGATATGCATCAAAGTAGGGATCAATGGCTTAGAAATCCTTAGGGAAGGTATTAATACCTTTTGAATAAATAATATAGCTAAAAAGAAAAGGGATCAGAATCTTGGCTTGACTGGGAGATGACAACAGTATTACTATAAGTAACTGGATGAAATGCAGAATCAGCCTTCCTCCCACCTCTCTCTCAGAGACCTTTCTGTTCCCTCTCTGTATCCTCACAAAGATTCTTCTAGGTAAAGGTTCCCAGTTTTCCAGTCTGCCAGGGACACTTCCTATATCTTCTCTGACATATGTAGGTCGAACAATTGGTACCATAAGGTCAGACAGAAGAGTAACTTCTCAAACCCTCCCTGGCGTTTTAACAAAGGAAGATGGTTTGGGGCTCTAGCCTGTCTCTCAGCAGCTCACCACAGTGAACCAGAAGGTCCTCGTGGAAGTCATACAGCTCCTCGCGGATCTCCTCTGGGCAGGGGCAGTTCTCTCCCAGGTGAAAGTTGAGGAGCATGTTGATCTGTGAGGGCAAAAAAGGAATGGCTAGCTGGTCTCCAAGTCAGCCGCAGGAGCCTTACACACCAGTTGTTGAATTTTTTTATGTACAAGTTTTTGGAGGGTAGGAGAAGTAAAAGTGGCTAACATATATATAAAAAAAGGCTTTTTCTTCTCTTTTTATACTAAAGGTTGTTTATTAATTGCATAGATTTTGGAAAATATTTAAAGTAGAAAATTGCCACCATCTGGAGACAGTCTTGTTAATAATATTTTAGGCTTCATGTATATCCACACAAGTTCAGATCACATCCCCTACATAAACTCTCTTAAAATCCAATTTTTTACTTACTTTACCTTGGACTTTTTTAAAAACATGAATTTAAAATGGGTGCAGTCTCTTTATTACACTGTATGGATAGATAAGCACTTGTGTAAAATTAACCTTGTCACAATAACGCTCGTTTCTGTTTTTATTAGTCTTTTTTGTGAGTACCTGGTGTGTACGCGTGTATGTGTGTGTGTGTGTGCGCACACGTGAGCCACGGCATGCATGTGCGTGTGGAGGTCAGCAGACAGCCTCACGCAGTCCTTGCTGTTTTGGCTTTCACTTTACACACTAGGCTAGCTGGCCTGTGAACTTCCAGGAATTTTCCTGTCTCCATTTTTCGTCTTTCCACACGAGCACTGGGATGACAGACGCTCACAGTATGCACCAGCTTTAATGAGAGTTATAGGGATTCAAAACCATATCTTCATACTTGTGTAGGAAGCGCTGCTGTTACACACCAGACCCTCTTCCCTACTTGCTCCTGTTTTTCTTATAAACAAAGTTGCTCCAAACATTTCATATACTTTTTTCCCCACATGTCTGATCATTTTCTTACAATAAACTAGAAGCAAAATGAATGGAGCAACAGGTCTGCACATTTTAATGGCTTGCCATATGAATTGTAAATTGCCTCCCAGAAATCTAACAACAATTTGCATCATTCCTAATTTATATAAGTGTGCGTTACTTTGCCATCTCTATTAGAGTAATGAGAGCTTAACACATTTTCAAGTATTTTCCGGTTACATGGGTGAAGAATGTCATATCCCTGTTGCTTTAATTTGCATTTAATTGGTAAGGTTGAAATTTACTTTCCACACAGCAGCTCTAATTTTATTTCATACTTTGTAAGTTTTTTCTTCTCATGCTCTTCCTCCATTTTTTTTAACCAGGTAATTACCCATTTGAAAATTAGTTGGTGAAGTGCTTTGCACATTTTTCAACTTAAATATTTAATAGATTTCTAGAGTTTTAGTTATTTATAATATATGCTTAATAGACTTCTTGAGTGTTAGTTATCTATAATATATATTCACCAGATCGCTGGAGCTTTAATTAGCTCTTAATTTTATGTACAGGCTTCAGCGTTGAGATACAAACTTACATGCTGTGCTCACTCTGCCATTCTTTTTTGTTTTTATTATTCTCTCTTAGTGTTCTTGATTTTTTTAAATTTACCATGTAGTATTCTGAGAGTTTAGTGAGACTCAACTAATTTACAGGTTAATATTTTAAATAAATAACTCACACACACTTACAAAGAGATATGGTAAGAGTGAAGTCCATTTATTAAAGCCAAAAAAAAAGCTGTTAGAGTAATAAATGCACTTCATCATTATTAGACATGAGGAGGTGTAGTAGCTACTCCCAGAGCCCCTGAAATCCTGAAGCAGTGTTGACTGTAAAGGTATTTCCAAATGTAACCACTACAAAGGCTCATGAAAAAAAAAATGCAATCGCCACTAGTGACAAAGCAGGGCACTTAATCTTCTGTCTACATTAATTGTGAGAAATAATGCTAGCAGAGGTCAATTTCCATGTACCCTATTTTCCAAGGGACTCTGCATCTCTAACATCAGGAGTTGATCTAAGTTGTCTCTCCGTGACATTACATGCTTCTTTTCATTGAGAACTCTGTGGGTAGGTTCTCCTCTTGAAGTAAATTCTCTGGTAGGCATGGAAATGGAATAGATGAATTCTTTACCTCTTAGTGCCGATTTCTAGGCCACCAGCATCAACAATGTCTGAAAATTTGCTAAAAATGAAAAAATCTTGAGCCTTATCCCAGGCCTACTGACTCAGAGATCCCAGAGAAAGGGCCAAGTGATCTAAGTTCTTCTAGTGACTTCCTTTAAGAAGCATTGGTGTATGCAGTAAAGAAGAATTCAAGTTACAGACTACTGAATGCTTTCTCTATTTAGAATACTGGAGGAGGAGGCAATTGAGTTTCTAGGGAGGGTAGAAGAAGAACTCTGAAGTTAGAATGGAGAAAAGGAAGATGGGAGTCAACCTTCTCCTTCCAGAAGCTTAGACCATGTTGGATAGACTGCTACGGATGGTGATGGTTAGGTCAGAGATGTCAGGAAATGGGTGACCTCCACTCATCAGGTCACTGAGAGAAGGCCTCAGGAGAAGGTGTGAGGCTGCATATTTCTCTAATACTAAAACCATTGGTGGCTTAGGGAACATTTAGAGAATTCTTACTCTGTGGCAGGCATCTTGTTAAACAGTCTAAAATAAGTTATCTCCTGGCATCCTAAAAAGAATCCTGGGCTAGAGGTGTAAACATTACCCACGCATAGCAGAAGGAACTGAGACAAAGAGGTCAGGAAGCCGATACCACATGTGAGTGATGTGGGAACAGAGCTGGAGTGTCATTATCTGCAGCAAGTATTGGTATTATAATCTCTATGTTGTTGTCTTCCAACTATTCATAAGTTTGAGAGAGCATCGTTTTTTCAGCATCATAGGGGACATTCACATCTATTACCAGTCTAAATGCAGCTATCCTCAAATAATTCTTGGTTGGTAGGTGGGAAAACAGCATGCTCATGCATTTGGCACAGTGCAATGATCTCTTTCAGCCACTCCCAAGGACCTTCATTTTGTATCTAAAGCAATGACTAGCCTTGCCTTCTTTTTGAGAATTATTACTCATGAGTCTTTCAAAGGCTATGACATGTAGTTCATTGGCAAGACAATATAAATATCTATGTTCCATAAAATAGGTTGGGAAAGTAATTGAGTGAACTTGTGTCATTAATATAAACTAGTGGTAATTATTGATAACAATGAATAGGCTGCTTATTAAATATTTGTAAGAGTAAGGATGCAGTTTCAAAGGCAGAACTGTTTTCCCTGAAGGATCTACCTTCCTTTTGAATTCATAGGGAACAGTGGCCAACCAGCCTGGACCGTAAGATGTCATTCTCTCATTTAGACTCATCTCAAAGTCACTTTCTCCTCTCAGCAGTGACACATTGCAAAATATGATTCTTGAAGAGCCCTGTTCTCCCGGCTTCATGGGGCTAGAGGAGGTTAGTGTGAATTTAAGTCAAAGGATGTTTGGACATGTCAGGTGAGCAAAGCTGCAACTTCGACTCATGAATTAGGGCCTATCAGCTACTTTCTGTGTCTCTGGTAGACAGGTAGCGACTTCTGGAAGGGTTAGCAGTATCCTGCTGAGTAGTGGATTGCAGTGGAGGTATCTATTGATACCTCACACACCTCTGGTTTTCCACTGATTACTAGACGTATACATAGGGGCGGTGGGGGTGGGGCAGAAGAACAAAGCTCTTTCTCGTGCTCGGTTTAGAAAGGGTTATTTTCTTCTCTAGCCAAGAATGGCAGGGACTTCCCAGTCATTATTCACTTAGGACTTAGCCTCTCTCTTAATGTGGTAATTCTTTTAGGCTGATGTAGCTCTTCAGTCCGTTGAGGATATCACAAAGGGTTTGTGTACCGGAAGTGGATGGCGACTCAGGATGGGACTCACCTGCTCCTGGGGTGGTGAGCGGAACTCCCTCGTCTTCCGGGCAGTTAGGGCTGCAGACATGTTCAGGGCCTGCATGAGCTCATTGTAACGGAACTTCTGATTTGCCTGCAGCTTGGACACGTAGATGTCACCAAATGCTACGATGGCCTCCACTCGGTGCTGCAGCTCACAGTCACAGAGGTAGCTGAGGAGTTCACACATCTGTAACAAAGAGCGTGTGTGTGTGTGTGTGTTCTTCCTAGCAGAATGCACCCGATGCACACAGACGACTTCGCCAGTGCCTTACTTTACAGACCATAACACTGAGGCTTAGGTAAGTGCAGAGATTCATGTAGGGTCATGGAGTAACCACGAAGCTACTGAATCCAAGTCTGCCTAAATGTGGAGACGAACTGTTCAGCCCTTAGGGACAGGGAATGGGAGACAAATGAACTCGTCGAAAATAGCATCTTGCCTGGGGAATCAGACATGAAAACCAGCATCAAAATGTTTGTGTCCATTTGGGCACTGGCTTCCCTTCTCCCACCAGCCAGCGGAAGACTGGAAAGTTGAAAAGCTTGGTCCCCATCCCATCTCCCTGGTGACTGCTGATGGCTCAGCCATGGTTAGTTCTTTTGTTATTGTAATAATTTTATCATTATGTAAACTCATGCTGTTTTTGAAAGAAATGTCAGGTATGGTCTGTTGGGGGAAGGAGCACCCAGATCGCTATAAGTAACCCCTCACCTACACTGTGTAAGAAAGCCCAATAGACTCACTGGTTCTCCAGAGTGAGCTTTGGTGGAATTATGCCTTTGTTTGTCACTGGAACCTTAGGAGAAGGGGTCCAGGGAGATGTTGCTTACATCTCTGGGGAAAAATTTTAGCAACAGATGGTTATTCTCTCATATGGTATTACCTTATGGGATCACTCGCATATATGTGATCCCATTGGTAACTGAAGTGTCATTATGCTCTGCTTGACTGGAGATCTGATGTTCACTTTAAAAATCCCTGAACTAACAATAGATGCACTATTCCAAAGGTCAGACATGAAAAGGAAGAACTTCAAGTGCTGGTCAGGGGATTCACACTAAAAAAAAAAAAAAAAAAAAAAAAAAAAAAATCTTGGCTCTGTATCACAACAGCACACTGACATGACTTAATAAAATGCTAAGGGGTGTGTGTGTGTGTGTGTGTGTGTGTGTGTGTGTGTGTGTTTGTATGTATAGCTACATTTCTCCTTCATACTTGATATCTTGGTTAACTGACTGTGTACAAATTCCATTATATTAGATGAGAGAACTTTTATCTTAGATCACTTCACTACAGCAATTCTGTGATAGAACATACTTCACATATTTTATGAAAGTATATTTGACACTATCTTTTCTTATCACCTCCATTTTGCAGACAATAACTCTAAGGTCTTGACTGGCTGTTGGCTTGCTGAGTGTACATATCCAGTAAGCAGCAGAGGAGCAGGAACAGAATCCTAGAAATGGCTGGCCTAGGCTCTCTGTTCATCTTCTTTCCTCTTTGATTCAATACTCAGAAGACAAAGATTATCATCCTTGGCACATGGCTCATGCTAGCTTACATAAGAAATCATTGTTTTAGATGGTGTTGAAGGCTCTTAGGTGGTACCATGGATATGCTCCTTAGTTTGGGTGGCAGTTTTGTGAATGCTGGGTCAACAGGACCCCATCATATTAGTCCAAGAATGTAGCTCAATGAGAGTGAGTGGTTGAGTGTGATGGTCCTGTGAGTCAGTTCCTTGGGGGTTAATTTGGTTACAATGGGAGTCTTATTCCTTTTGATAATCAAGAACCTCCCAAACAATCACCTGGGTATCAAAGGCTCAGAGACATGGGCAAACCCAACACTGGCGAAAAGACCTCTCTATGACATCTAAACATTTCGAAGTATCTTATTGACAAAGTTGGCATTTTTATATTGTCTTAGCAAAGCTTAGGGAGTATACTCCATGAAAATAGGCATCACTCATAAACTCTCTCTATACCTCTTCTTCAGTTAGCAGGCTCATGCTTGTGCCTACAGTTCCCCATACCTAGGCTTTCCTCTCTCCCTCCAGGGTACCCTACTAGAATCTGTGTGTTGCTTTTGGTTACCTGCAGCTTGACAGACTCAGGTAGCCGGGTCTGCAGCAAGCCTTTGACTGGAGCCTCCTTGCTGGCTTTTTCTCCAGCCTCCACTGCCTTTTCCTCTACATGGGTCACTTCTTTTTCTGCTCCCTCCTCTGTTTCCCCACTGTGCTCCCCAAACACAGAGGGATCAATCAGGAGGAGAATCTGGCGAACATCGTCATCATCAAAAACACCCATGACCAGCAGGGTTCCAATGAGTTTTAGTACAGGCACAAACTGGAACTCTACAGAACCCCCAACAGGGTCTCGGATGTGTGCCCCGCTACAATGCACAGACTCTGTCAGCATGCTCAGGGCCTTTGTCTTAAGAATCTCCAAGGGGATCTCAGGGCTCTGCTTCTGACGCTCCTCATTAGTCACTACGAAGCAAGGGGTAGAGAACCTGAAACCTGGCTTGAGGCATGTCCTCAGGCCTACCCCAGGCAGTCCATGCCTCTTGGACTCATCTGGGTATAGGCGGATATTCCTGGTGGTGCTAGTGATGGGGATGATATACTCGTTCTTCATCATCAGCTTCCTCTCCTTAGCATTGGCCAGGTGGATGCTAATGAGCAGGTCATAGAAACCAGAGCGAAGGAGGCCAGGCAAGTACTTGTTGTCAATGGCATAGAAGAGCTGTGAGAGGTCCACATGGCTGCACAGGGCATAGGCAACTCGGCTGTTTCCCAGGGCACACACAGCACTGTAAAGTCTCAGTGTGTGGTAATGGAACTGCATCAGGTCTTCCTGCTCACAGAGCTCAAGGATGTCCACACACCTGCGGATGACAAAAGAGCCCGCCATTCCACAGTTAGAAATAAGCCTCAGAATTCAGTGTAGTTGTCCTCTGAAACTGCAGGGACCTCAACCAGCTCAGTGATAACAGCAAGGGACAGAAATCTCTGCCATGCTTTCTTTAACAGGGTCTTCCTCCTCTCTCAGTTATGGTCCGCACCCAGGTTCCTAATGATCCACCATGTATCCTTACAATAGTCTACAAAGCCTGGTAAATGAAAGAGATTAGCTTATCAAATATCAAGATATTGAAAAGAAAGGGGAAATCCCTAAAGATCTTAAAGACACTTGGGAATATGACAATGACATGGCCTTCGTGTCTGAAGGTTCAGGGGATCTGGTTCCTGACACCGTGTCTCAGAAGATGCAGCTCTCACCCACAGTGATGCCCGCTGCCAGTCTGCCATTCACACCATCTGTGTGGTCCAGCTCTGCAGCACCTCCTAGGCTAGGCTTTCCATCCTTGGCAAACAAATCCATCTGGACTTTTGTTCTGAGAGGAAACGCTTTTCCAACTGGTCCTCATTGGCCTAATCCACTGAGGGCTGACAGCAGTAGCCTGACTGCCTGTCTGTTGCTCTCTCACTCATGTCGGCCCAGGGATGGGGTTCTGGTCTCTCCTTGGATTTTCATTTTGTTTTTCTCCTCATGGTGTGCTGGGGACCTTTGAGATGGGCTTCTTTCTGGGATGGGTGCCCTGCTTTCCTTACTTTCCCCGTACTCTCCTGTGTTGTAGTGGTACATGATCTGAGGGGATTCCCAAAGGAGAGTCCTTTCGGTGCCGCACACCTTCACTTCCTGCATATAATTTTACTTGTGGATTTTTAATACATGTCATATGCATATAAATACACCGTGTGTATTTGTGGTAGCCACAGAGGTCAGAAAAGGACATTGGATTCCCTGGAACTGGAGTTGTATATGGTTGTGGGCCACCTTGTGGGTGTTGGGAATTGAACGTATGTCTTCTGCGAGAACAAGTGCCCACAACCAGTGAGCCATTTCTCTAGCCCCACGCACATGCACATACTTTTTCAGTTAAGGAACATTGGGGATAATAACATCCACAGCAATCTACAGCACTCAGTTCTCACTATGGCCAGAAATGGTGCTGGATTTCACTCCTACAACCTCACTCTTATCCTAGCAACAGTGTGGACGATGGGCTTCACTTTTGCAGTGTGGCTGAGGTGGCTATGGCTTGGAGTATGCGGGCAGCTTACCAAACCACATGTCCTAGAAAGTGAAAGTGCTGGGATTGAAAACAGTCACAGTCCTCTTAACAAAGGCACACAGGACTGGGATTCTCAGTTCTCTAGATCAAGGTAGACATGAGTCATTCTTCCCTTTCTTCTTCTTTTTTTTTTTTTTTGTAAAAACAAATAGATGTGTATTTCAGGATCACTTGTATTTTAATTAAAGGCATGGAAATATTTTCCGATTTCTAGTCTTCAAAGGGCACCAGAGCTGGGCCATCATGGTGTATTTTCTGCTGTTTTTGAGTGAATGATGACAGTGGGAAAGGAAAGGATAGAACTGAGGCATTGTGGGAAATGAACAGTTAGCTATCTTGGGACATCTTAGGGTCCCCTGAAGATGCTCCCAGTTCCCTCTGGAGCTTCCTGGCTTACCAGGACCATCCCTTCCTCCATGGGGCCCTCTAGTACCTGTTCTCCTCAGGGATGTGGAGTGCCATCATTTGCAGGGGTTCTAGGCACTGCACCACCCAGCCGTGGCGCTCGCTCACCCGCTCTGTCTCCACTTTGAGGAAGCTGCTGGGCATGCGACTCCAGAGCACAGGCTGGATGGTTTGGACATCCAGCCGAGGTGGACACTGTGGGACGGGGTTCTTCTCTTCACTCTTAAATATGGCTGCTGACAAGGGCATTGCATTCTGGGGCAAGGCAGAAAGACATCAGAGAGGAAAAGAGGCATGTCATAGGGAGAGTCTCCATTGCTGGATCATGCACCTGGCTCGGAATCATCAATATAACCAGTGTAAAGGAAAGGAGGTCTATGTCTCCTGAGGATCTCCAGAGGCTTTCCCAAGGGGTTGTGTGAGAACTCATTCATCCTTTCAGTGGGCGGGAGAAAAGGAAAACGAGAAGGTGTATTCTATCATCACAACTTCCCAACAAATTATAATGGATTGAGAGAGGCAGGGAGGTGGATGAGAAGTGAGACTCGTCCCTGGGTTCTGATGCCTGGGGTTCCCCCATGCTGGCCAGTGCTGCCTTCCCTTGGCACAGACATTAAATGAGGGGACAGAAAAATACCTTCAGTTTTCCAAGTTCGAACTGAAACAAGGAAGTGCTTGTAGGCTGGAGGAAGACAGCTGGAAATACTTTGGTGTTAGGCTCTACCTGGAAACCAAAACAAATCAGAGGTTTGCCCATTGCTGTCAGATTACAGTTTGCTAAACCACTGGCTTTAGTAGTCAGTCATCTCATTAAGTTCAGATGAGACAAGATAACTGGCTGGCTGGCCATTCCCAACTGGTCAGGCATTTGAAGGGGCCTGGTATGTCTTACTGGAGACTGTCACTGCTCCAGGCCTTAACTACTTCTTGCTTTGGAATAAAATATCTTACAATGCTTCTCTTTCTTCCTTAGGTACTTGCAGCCCAAGCTTTCTCTGGAATTCAGGAGTAGAATCATAAAGGCCAGAAGCTGCTATCACTCAAAAAACAGACAATGCACTGATGGTTACTGAACAGCAGCATGTCTGGGTGGTGACTTGGGATCATTTCTGAAGGCAAATGGCAGGTTCACAGGTTCAACACATCCTGCAGTCAAAATTCAGTCTGGTTGAGATTTTGCACTGGTAGCTTGTTCGGGGAGCTAACCTGAACACTGTAGAACAAGATGGAACTTCTCTGTCCTATACCCATTATGTATCTATGAGCACATCATAATCCTAATGCTCTGACATTGCCAGAGGCTGACACACATTACAATTGAGAATCAATGTCTATAGCAAAAGACCTTGAGGTTCTTCGTTGGACTATGACCTTGCCTTCTCCCTGGGATACTCTGGAGGCTTCTGTAGCCTTTTTCAATCTCTTCACTTGCTATATTTATATTAAAGGATTTGACATTCTCTGCATCTTGATGATTACAGGAGGCACTTGCACATGACATCAGGGGTTTCATTTATTACTTGTTCATTTTGATGTATACAAACTTAGATGATACTCCTCCACTATCATGAAGTAAGCGCAGTCAACAGGGAATTGTTGCAACTCTCCCTGCCTACAAATTCAAGGATGAGTGGATATATTGACTGTACTCTAAGAGTGCCTCATCCCTAGGGCCTTCATTTTATCTCTAGCAAATCGAAAGGTAGCAAACATGTGGAGGCTGTAATTTCTTTGAGTAAGCTCCTCATTTAAACAGACTGGCGTTGGAAAGTAAGCTGCCTTATACAAGGTGGTTTCTGTTCCTTCAAGGATGACTTTTTGCAAACTTCATAAACTGATCAACCAAAGACCAGGGCTCTCCTCACACCTGACTTGAGACAAAATGTTTTCTTGTGTTGAGCCTATTCTCACCATGATGAACGGTGCTGATTTTTGTTTAGGACTAAAATAAGAAAACACAAACGACGGCTCCTTGCTAAAAACAGGAGGGGAAAAAAGTGGTATCTGTGATGTGGTGAACATAATTCTAGAAGGCTCTGGAGGACCATAGGTTTATTTCTGTATTATGCTAATGGAAAATTGGATTATGTATATATAAGAAAAGCTGTTAACCAGTTGAACTTAAGCTGGAGAAAGATGTGGGGTTTATCTAATTGCATGAGGGTAGTTTAAAAGCAGAGGTTATTTTTCCTTTGTGGAGGCAGAAGGGAAAGTTGGAAAGATTTGAAGTATAGGAAGAGGAACATGCTTTGCAGATGTAGGGACCATGTTTAAGGACTGTAGACACACACTGCTCATAGAGAGAGACCCAGCTACCAGTCAGCAAGGACAGGGGAGCTAAGAACAATAGACCTACAACATGAAGAATGAAGTACTGCTAACAACTCAGAAAAACTCAGAAAGGGTTTCTTTCCAGATTCTTCGGAGAAGAGGCTGGCTCACCCCAGCCTCTTGCCTTGGTTTTGGCCTAGTGAGAACTTGAGCATCGGGCAAGCCTGCAGCCCTTTGAAGTAATGAGCTCAGGTCGTCTTAAGCACTAATTTTATGGCAACTTGTTATGTGGAAAAGTGGATACAAGTGATTTCCCAGCCAAGTCAGTTAGTCTGACAAGAAATATCATCAAATGCCACGAGGTGCCAGTGGCTGCTCCATGGACAGGCAGCACAGAGCTGGCCTCCTCCCTGGGAGGGCTCACCAGCTGGAAGGGCTGCCCCCGGTCCTGTGCAATGCCATAACAGCTGGACTTGGGCTGTTGTGTCATTTTTTTTGCAGCTATGGTTCTTTTTATCACCGGCTGATCTATTTGTCCTTGTGCTGACAAGACATCCCGTTTCTAATCATGGGTGAAGGTCGGGCCCTAGAAACTGGCCAGAGTCTATAGCTAGCCTCTCTTATAAATTCGAATCTCACAACTGACTCTGTCTTATACATAGCTGGTATGAGGCAGTTACTCAGGACTAGCTTTTAGTGTATGTTTTTGCTCTCATTTTCCTACTGATTTCATTAAGTGGGAAAGAGAAAGGTTTTTAGATTGCATAGCACAATTTAACGGGAGGCCTGGAAACACTGTTTCAGAGAATCTTTCTCTCATTATTTTGGTCTATTCTGAATTGAAGGCCAGTGTGTAAATATTGCTGGCCTGTTCCTCTTGAGATAATTGAAAAATGAAAGTGACTACAGCTGTGGAATAATAATGATCCAGCTGCCAGGGACCAGGCACATAGGTGGACATGCCTCTGTCTCACTGAGGTTAGAAACGGCTATTGAGTAGGAGCCTCCTAAGGATTCCCAGCAGAGCCCTGCTACCCTGCCACCCAGCAATGGTCTTTGGATGTGGATACTGAGCAGCTGGAGAAGAGCTGAATGTACAGAATAAAGGAGATGCTCCATAAGGGCATGTTCACACCTGACTTAAAGAGGATAATGGTCCAGCCTGGAGTTATGTAGGAATCACCACGCAGGATGTGATGAAGTTGCCACATGAACATTTTCTGGTTGTAGCATCTTGTTAGCCACATAAACTCTTCTCTAAGGCAGGAAGGTCACTGCTGTTGCAAATGCCACCTTGTTTTGTTGCTAATTCCTTAATGTGTGCAGATCTCCAAAGTCCAACTGGTCGTAAAAGTTATAAGATGCTCCAGAATTCTTTGCAGTTCAGAACGGGCCCTTCAGTACAGCCATTTCCGAAGTTAATGGGAAAACACTAATGGATTCTGAAGGATGGCAGTAATGTATATAAAAGCTTCTTAAGGGATTTGGGTGAAGGGAAGCATCATAGTCAGAAAAATGCTAGAACAGTTTTTTACTTTCTTCCTCAGAGTCTGGCTTCACAGATAACATTTTTCTGGAAGTGGCTAGGCCCTCCAGCTGCCAGGTTTGCCAAGTGTTGACTGTTCACCTCATAGGAGGGGGTTCTGTGTGTGTGCCATTCGCTGCCAGAACCACTGGAGAGACAGGTGGGCTGCCTCCCTGCCAGTGAGGGCTCCTGACATGCAGACAGAGTTTGGGCGACCTATCACATATGGTTAACAAACCTTTCAGAAATGGAATGACTGCTGTGCTTGAGAAATACCTGGCTCATTTCCCCAAGCAGAGGCAAGGCACCTGGCTGCCTACAGGCCTTGCAATCCAAAGACGGTGACCTGGGGCTGACCCAAAATTTCTTAGCTATTTTGTAACAACTGGGTATTACATATCTGTTGTGGTTATCTAAGCTGCTGATCTAGGAGACTAGGTTTAGTTTCCTTCATTACTGCAAACAGTCTTCTATTCAGAGACCTTCCATAGCTCCATATTTCTAAGGATAACCTCCCTCCCTCTCCAGATGGAACCCTTGTTACCAATTATAGAGCCCACTGTCATTTAATCTTCTTATTCATTGTACCTCCCTAGAACACTGCTCTTCATGACCAAGATTTTTCCTCTGATTGTTCTTCACGGGGTAAAGGTCTTCTCTTAACTTGTACAGCAGACTCTATCTACACATACACATAACTCACTACCCTGTGTTTAAGGGTGTTGAGAATGCTTGGAAATATGGCTCCCAATATGGCATTTCATACAGTAGGCTCCATGGGTCTCTAGGCTCACGGTTACTGTCGTACTGCCGATAAAGATCAACAAAGCAGTTTCCTTGTTTCAGGTACTTGAGACATGTTTGGCTAGACAGGTTTCTTCTTGAAAGTATCTCTCAGATTTTAGAGGAATAAATATTCATCACAAAATTTAAAGAAAGAAGTAGAGTACATGACGTTTTGCCAGGTTCACGTGGCTTTCAGGAAGAACACACCTGACTTTGGTGGTTAATGACAGCTGTGCAATTGAAGGTTTTTCCTGTGGAATTCTATTGAAGTTTACAGTTTATGAAATAGGAAAATGTGTGATTTGTGAGCTAGAGTTGAAGGGATCACATTAGGCATTTATTGGTAGCATCAATAACCTCTCTGTGAAGGGAACACAACAGTTTCTATAGGTTTCTATTTTGTGTAAATAAGTATATCTTAAAGTGACAAATATTTCTGTTCACCCTTTAAATCTTTAATCTTCCATCTTACCTAGCACAGACAACATAAAGCTCCAGAGAAATACTTCTGGAGTAAATAAATAACCTTTCAGAGCTCAATAAGAAAAGGCTGCAGTTTCCTAATGACTGGTATATAAAAAATCACCCAATACATTTTTCTCTGTATAAAATACAATATAGGATAAACCTACAAAAGTCTGTACACCTAAAGAAGCTAAGCAAGAAGGAGGACCCTGGGTAAGATGATCAATCCTCACTGAGAAAGACAAATGGGATAGACATTGGAAGAAGGAGAAAACAGGAAACAGGACAGGAGCCTACCACTGAGGGCCTCTGAAAGACTACCCAGCAGTGTATCAAAGCAGATCGTGAGACTCTTAACCAAAATTTGGGCAGAGTGCAGGGAATCTTATGCAAAAAAGCAGGAGATAGTAAGACCTGGAGAGCACAGGAGCTCCACAAGGAGAGCAAAAGTACCAAAATATCTGGGCACAGGGGTCTTTTCTGAGACTGATACTCCAGCCAAGGACCATTCATGGATATAACCTGGAACCCCCGCTCAGATGTAGCCCATGGCAGCTCAGTATCCAAGTGAGTTCCCTAGTAATGGGAACAGGGACTGTCTCTGACATGAACTCAATGGCTGGCTCTTTGGCCACCTCAGGGAGCAGCCTTGCCAGGCCACAGAGGAGGACAACGCAGCCAATCCTGATGAGACCTGATAAACTAGGTCAGATGGAAGGGGAGGAGGACCTTCCCTACCAGTGGACTTGGAGAGGGGCTTGGGTGTAGATGAAGGAGGGAGGGTGGGACTGGGAGGGAATGAAGGAGGGGGGCTTCAGCCTGGATACAAAGTGAATAAACTGTAAAAAAAAAAAAAAGAATCATTCTGGTTTTGCTTATTTGCTAATCTAATGGCCAGGAGAATGCATGGCTCACCAACTGGATGGGGGAGGATAATGAAAATGGAGGAGGATGAGGTACATAACCATAAAATCCTAGGCCCAAACCCCAAAACAACAGCTCAGCTGCAGAAGCCACACCTACCTGGTAGCAGGTGTCAAGTTCCTTCCCGTTAGCTGAGAAGGACAGCATGCCCATTGCCAGATCTACAAGGCAGCCGATCTCCAGGTCTACATTGCTCCGACTTGATCTTTGAGAACTGGCTACAATGTCCCCACCCCAGACCATGTAACAATTGCTGCGTTTCACACTGAAAACCAGAGAGAAGAAAGGTGTTACAGAACATGGTCTGGGCTGTTTGTAATCACAGCTCACTTGTAAAATGCCCCCGAGTTCTCTCTATGAAAATTTACCACTAGCTCATTGGATTTTTTTTTTTAATGAAATAATTCAGCTTCAACTAAATTTCCTCAGGCAGGAACCGGTGTGTGCGGAGATGTGGCAACATGGCATGCTGCCTCCTTCCAAAAACCTGAGTATTCAAACCACTGTTTCCCAACTCACTGGCAATTCAGTCTCCTGATACTGAGATGGCTAATACTCCCACTTTAGGGACAGGAAATCAAAGCAGAGAGAAGAAACTACCTTAGTCAAATCTATAGAGGAATTTGGTATGAAAAGCAGAAACAGTAATCTAGGTCCAGTATCCCCGTCTGGTATCCAGGACCACAGGCCATAAGGGTTCGAGAACTTGGTCCATATTCCTTGGAATGGCAACTAGGGTCCAGATAGACTGCTTGACTCTGATGGCCTCCCAGCTCCCTGAACTGTGCCACACTGTACTTCCCTGCTCTCTAGAAGTCTGCTAGCCGCACTACTACATAGCCTAAACACCTAAATAACCACTTAGGCTCCCCTCTCACTAGCTGTCTACCAGAGTGTAGAACTCTGTGTGGCCTTTACATTTAAAAACAAGCTGGGATGACTAAAAGCCATTAAGTTTCCCGAACCAAGTTCCTTGTTTTTTTCTCTGTTGGGGTTGTAGGAATCAAATCCAGGATCTTATGCATAGTAAGATAGGACTCTACCACTGAGCTACATCCCAAGCTCTCATTTCTTAATTGCAGGCAATGTACAATGTATCACAAAGCCCTCACAATGGGTGGTGGCAAGAAGCAGTCAGTTCTGACTCCTCCTCATATGCAGGCAACAGCTGAAAACCCTGAGCCTTTCAAGTGACGTAATGGCCTTTCTAAGGTTAACAAAGAATTGATTCTTTACTCGATGCTAGAGAAACCTCTTTGGACACACTCAGGCCAGTCTGATAGCTTGGCCTAGCTTCCCGCAGTGGCTCTTAGTTGTGTCAATGAACCCAGAACATGCATTCAGCACTGTGTAGTGGACAGATCCTCGAACACTACCTCCTGAAGGCCGTTTACCTCTCTGAACTATTCAGAAAATCCATGCTGAATTAAGAAGCTCTGTTTCCTTCTGTTTCTAGAGGTCTACCATTTTCTCCTGTAAGTCGGAATCTCCTTCCTGAATACATATCCCGTTCATTTCCTTTTATTTGGGGCAATAATGGTGCTGTTTTTCTCAGAATGAGTACCCTTAGGCAGAGACCTCTACGAACGGTGTCTTCCAGTTATAGCCATGGATAGATTTCTATGAAGTTTGAACTCAAGCCATGTTATCCCTGCTTTTTAAATTACAGAATTCAATTACTGACGTATTGAGCTGTGTACTGTGAACTGGCAGGCTTTGTGTGTATTCTAAAGACACCAAATTTAAAATGCCCTGAAACACGTAAAATCCAATTCTGTGTTTATTGCCTATTATGTCAGACAAGGAACTAAGAATTATTGAGCACCACAGTGCATCATGCCTTGCTCTGTTGACAGTAGTAGATAATATTTATCAAGTGCTTGAGGTAAGTCACTGTCTTAAGCATTCTTTTACAAATTAACTTATTCACTTCTTACAGCACTTTGGGATTTGAATACTTATTTTATTTTATATATTAGGAGATCAAAGTTCAAGCTCACACAGCTAGTAAGTAACTGAGAATTAATTTCAAATCCAGTTAGTGTTTAAGCTTGAGTTCAGAGCCTGTGCTTTTAATCGTCTGGTCACTGGGGTCTGCCATGAGGATAAGTGACATGACTCACCCATGGCCACAGCTTTTGATGAGCCCTTCTGTATGAAAAGCAGTGGCTGAAAAGGGTTCTTGACTTTTTAGGGTGTGAAGGCCTACTTGAGAAGGATCTGTTACACGTTGCTACACAGCTGTCCAGGGAAAAGATGTCCCACATCCAGAGGAGAGGAAATAGGCAGATGATATGGCATGACTTTTAAGGTCATGTTTGGGGAACATCTAGGCAAAGATTTTTCCTGGCAGCAGTGTCAGTGGATTATGGATGACCTAGTGGGCCTGAAATGTATTTCCCCCAAAGAGCCATAATTTCTACTCATTGGATGTTATTCACAGGTTTTCCATGTCTCTTTATGTTCCTTATGTCTTGGGACAGTATAAACTCTTGGGACAGGGCCTCTGATTTGTCAGTTGCTGTGTGCTACTGTTCATCTGTTCCATTTCCTCCAAATTGGCTTCTCTTCAGCCAAGGGTTTTTTTCTGTCTTGTTCTGATGTTGTAGAAACTGGGGCCTACCTCAAAATCATAGAGCAAATGGGGAGAGGGTCCCTGACTCCAACTGTTTATCTTTCTCTCCAGGCCCTGGATTGTGATTTATATATGTGCCAAAACAAACCTCTGTCATGGTGACCTCAGTTTCTTTAATGATTTGAAATCTTGTTAAGTTCCTGTTTACTTTTTAGTATAGGTGTGTATGCTTTCTCCAGCTGGGGTGAGGGATGGGAGGGTTAAATGACTGCTGTAGAGAGAAAGGAGCCTCTTGGGACCCCCTTACCTTTCATGGACCCGGCCTCTTTCATCACCCAGGGTGACAGTCACAGTACAGTTTTTATTCAGGTCAAACTTCTCACTGTACAAATGATAGTCTGGAGTCACCCATCCAACCCAGACACATGATGGGTCCTGCCCAGCAAAAATGCGGATGGCATAGTAGCATTGCTGTGGAAGGGATAACAGAGTGCATGAGTGGCGTTTGTCTGGGAGGAGAGCTGAGAGAAAAAAAAAAAAAACCAGTCAGTAGCCCACTCTCTCATTTTTATGAAGAATCACAAACAGAAGGTTTCTTTTTCTTTGTCTGAGTTGGGTTTCATTTTGTAGCTCAAGCTGGCCTTGAACTGGTGGCAACCTTCCTTCCATGTGTCATTATGTCTGGCTGAAGGAGTACTCTGTTGAAGAGTGATTACGAGTGTGTGAACTTGGGTAAGTCTTTTGTCTTCTCTCTGCACAGCATCAAGTATCTCACAGGGGTTGTGATTAAGTCAATTAAGTGGAGATTAAATGGGAGCATATATAAAATGCTGGCCACAGTGTCCATACATAGCAGCAAGAATCTTTTTTTGTGTGTATGTGTGTGTGCTGTTTGGTTTATGAGCTCAAGGGTAACTTTACAGAAGAGGTGGCATGTATTTCTCTCATGGACAACAGGTGCTAAGGGAGAACAAAAGAAGGAAATTAGGAAGCATTTTCCTGACTATTGTCGCTGCAGAAAGGAACTTGAAGTAGCTACTATCCTCCGGCTGGCTTCCTGTTCCTTCTTTGATTGCTTTCAAGATTGCTCCTGGCACCAAACAGAGACACCAGGGAACCGACTCATAGAAGTTGACACAAAAGTGCAGACAAAAGGATTTAATTGGGACTCTTCCAACTCATGTTTCTTTCAATCAGAGAGGCAGTGATGGGTCCCTGGTGGCAATGGGTGGCAAAGACACATGATACCCAATTAGGAGCTCCAGGTTGAGCTCCGCTTTCTTTTCTTTAGTTGAGAAACACCAAAGAAATGTTCTCGAAGCGTCCAAATGTATATTAGAAGACAGAGTAATTGACAATTTAAGAAAATCTCTAGACAGATCTTTGCTGTATGGGGCATATTACCAGGCAGAGCAAATAAAATAATTAAAGCCATAATTGAGCACATTTACTTACTGTTGTTGTGTGAGAGAGTATTTCTTGCATCTGTTTCCTAGGGGGAGATAATCCACGCTTTAGTTATTCAGTTGTATAGAGAGTCCCACAGTTCTGACAGGCAATTGATCTACCTTTAACAATCAAGGCAGGTTGAGGAAACTGGCTGTTTTCTATACACAAGTGAGTGTAATTGGTCTTGGGAATTGCTCATTTGTAAGCTGCTGCCATAGGCAGTCCTATGACTTCCAACATTCTCCCTGCTGCAGGTTGTAAGTTAGTGTGGAGAAGGAAGGGGGAGTTGTAATAACTTAGGTAGAGATGCATCTGAATGGGTTATCATGCTCCCTCAAGCAGCTGTGCTTATTCAAAACCTCAGTGCTACAAGAGATTTGGACAAGACAGTAGGCACACATCAGTGATTAAAAACAGACATCAAAGGAAAGGCAGCAAGGAATCCATTCCCTAACAGAAAGGAAGAAATCACATTATTCAAGAGTCATACAGAAACAAGGTTGGGAAATGTCCATAGCTATGCAAATACGGCAACTGGTCTCCAGAAATTTCTCATTTCACAAAGCAGGCTTTTTGCTCCCATTCTGCAAGAATTTTGAACAAGAAGAGGCCCAAGCTCAGAAATTCCGAGGAGAGCAGAAGCTTCTGCTCTAGATGTGGCTCTGCTTAGCTGTCAGGATTTCTTACTTTCGCAATGCACCTCCACACACACACGTCCTTGCGTGTACTCATATGCACACACAAATACTCATTTCCTTGTGTGTGCATATATATGTATGTAGATGCAAATGTGCGCATGTATGCGAAGGTACATGGGTGTACGTGTATGTATAGGAGTACATGCACAGGGATGCACACGAGTGTGGAGGACAGAGATCAAACTCAGGGGCTCTTCCTCAGCCTCCATCTACTTTGTCTGTTGAGAGGCTGTTGCCTGGCCAGTGAGCACCGGAGACCTATCTGTTTCTGCCCTCCTAGCCCTGGGAGTAGAGGTATTTGGCAAACAAACAAGCAAACAAATATGGTTCTGGGATTCAACATAGGACTTGATGCTTGCACGGCAAACACTTTACAGAGAAATTTATCCTTGTAGTCCTCTGTGTTCTCATTTTATTAGCTGACTAAAAGGAGAGAAGCCATCATAAACTGACTTCTTATGCTGTGGTAAAGTAAACACACACACACACACACACACACACACACACACACACACACACAGGCAGAAAGACAATCTAAGAGCAGATACAGTTGGTACCTCTGTTGCACTCCCTCACCTCTTTTGGAAGGCTTCACTGTCTAGGCAGGGGCTGTGGCTGAAAGAGGAGTGGCACTCGACAGGCATGCTCAGGCGGCAGTAGATCATGTTGGCATTGCTGTTCTGCGTGCCGAATGTCTTGTGGGTCACCTTGAGGCATGGAGGGCTGTCCATGGTGCCATCAATCCTCACAACCTGGGAATAGCATCGTGAGTCCTCACTCTGACATAGAGGAGGGCATGACCTTGACCCCATCCCTCTGCCTCTTACCAACTTAACATAGAACATGATGTTCTGCAAACTATGAGCATCACTAGCAATCAGGCAAACTATGATTTTCATAGTGTGGGTTCTGTCTGCTAGAAAACTTCAGCTCTGCTTCTGGTTGGAGAAATTAGTGAGGTAAAATGTGCCCATGGGTTCATGGCAAGGCCAAGGATGAAGAACAAATACTGGAGAGAGGTATGGCTATCTGGGTGATCTAGTGAACTTTAAGTCAGGAGGTATATGCTTGAAAGAAAGATCTTTCCAAAGATTTCCTTTGTCACTGGAATCATGAGAAAAATCTAACAGAAAGGAATCAAGGAAGAGCCACACAAGCCCTCTCACTGGGTATTTTCACCCTGCAGGTTTCCATCTGTGCTACAGTCCTAGCCCTAGAGCTGAGGTGTCCTGCTCTACAGCCTGAGACAATTCACAGCTCTGACCATAGCACTGCAGTCAGGGTAAACTGCAATAATAATTACTTTCTCTCTCTCTCTCTCTCTCTCTCTCTCTCTCTCTCTCTCTCTCTCT
>NW_026585504.1:22416025-22449874 GCF_907164565.1 Psammomys obesus | reverse complement strand
TCTCTCTCTCTCTCTCTCTCTCTCTCTCTCTCTCTCTCTCTCTCTCTGTGTTTGTCTGGGTTCTGGGGACTGAACTCAGGTCTTCATCCTTGCATGGTGGGACCTTTACCAACTGTAAAAAATGACTTTCCCCAGTCAAAAAATGACTTTCTTATGAGCCAAATCTTTCCCTTCTCTCTAGAGAACAGTTCTAATACTGGGATCCATGAGCATAGTAACATTTTTGTTTCTGGTGTGGACAGTTTTTTCCTGAGTCTATTAGTCTGTGAAAGGTATGTGAGACCTCTCATATGTAAGAACCACTTCTAAAATAACAGTTATTTGGCAAGAAATGAAAAGAGAAGTAAAATCTACCCAGGAATGAGGGTCAAAGTGGGAGAAGCAATTAAGAGCTGCTGCTTGCCAGGTTCAGACCTTCTAGAAGGTGAGTTAGGAGGGCTTAGAGTCGGTTGAAGCAAGTCACTGGCTTAAATCCAAGCAACATTGAAATGAAGCTGGTTCATTTGGAAGCATTCTTCTCTCCCTGTGCGTCACTCGAAAACCATGGTGGGCGTTACCAAAACAGATTCGGAACCCAAACTTGGCTTCTTACAGTCTATAGTTCTTTGCTTTCCTTATAGGTGGAAGTACCATAACAAGGTCTCACACTTCAGCTTAAAAAGCCAAGAACAGCACCAATAGAAACAAGGCCTTGGAGACAAGTTATGAGCATGGAGGAACATACGTGTCTAGTGTATATAATGTCAAGTAGAAGTATTAAACTTTGTGAAGAAAATAGTGTTTAAAGTCCCTGGACACTGAAGTACCATAGCAATGCCATTGGAGGAAGGTTGGCAAAGAATCTAGAGACCCAGCCTGAGGACCAGTCTGCAGAACTGTGTATAAGGATGTTGTCTCTCCTGCGACGTTACACGTGCCCAGTTAAGGGCCCTGCAATTGTAGCTGTGAAGACCTGAGGTGGTAGTTGGTAGGCAGCCAGGTTAGGGACTTAGGTAAGCATTGTCTGTTGACAGGAGACCTTGTGGGAACTTAGTGCCTTGGCCCGCTTGCCCTGCTGTGACCACCGTGGCATATAATCTTACCTCAATGTGGGGATGATCCTTCGGGACATTCACAAATGTTGGGAGGCGCTTGCTGAACCACACTGCAACATCTCGGTTCATGTTTACTGCGAAAGGCTCAAAGCCCTCCTGGAGACCGCACATGGTATAAAACTTGAAGGTACTGGCATCTGTCCCAAGGTTCATGCGGCCAATCTGCGACAGCCCCAGAGAGCAAATAGGCACAAACCCTGCAGAATAAAGATTGTGGCTTCAATGCAGAGGCAGCTCTGGGGGAAACTATGGAGAAGCTCAAATTTTGCTTCCTGTTTGGATTGGGAATTCCAGGAGTTAAGATGGGAAACAACACTTGCCTGTTTTCTTGGCACACCAGATCAACATTAGGAAGCTGCTTGGGCACAATGCTGCCCCTAGTATAAACTGATTTGTGAAAAAAACAAAGACAAAAACAAAACAAAAAACAAAAACATCATGCAGCTAAGAATATTCTTAAGGCGGAAGAGTAAAACAACAACAACAAAAAACTAATATCTACATCTTATTTAAAATTGATCGTACTGGCTAGGAGATGGTTCAGCAGTTAAGAACATTTGATACTCTTCCAGAGAACCCAGATTTGATTCCCAGAATCCATGTGGCCATTAACAACCATTCTAGTACCAAGATATACAAAAGCCCACTTCCCAGCCCCCTGCCAGCAACAGACACTGATGCAGGTAAAATACCCATATATTTAAAATAAATGGAAAAAAACTGAAATTGATCCTAGACCCTGAGAAATTTTAAATACTACCAAAACAAAATCAATACAGAGAACCTATAGAATAACTTGGCAAGCAGAGTTTATTTATTTAAAATTTTTTAATTTATTACAATTTATTCACTTTGTATCCCAGCTGTAGCCCCCTCCCTCTTCCCCTCTCAATCCCACCCTCCCTTCCTCTTCTCCTCCCATGCCCCTACCCAAGTCCACTGATAGGGGAGTTCTTCCTTCTGTACCCTCCCACCCTAGCCTATCAGGTCTCATTAGTACTTGTCTGCATTGTCTTCCTCTGTGGCCTGGTAATGCTGCCTGCTCCCTCCCCCCCCGCCCCGCCTCTTCAGGAGGAGGTGATCAAAAGAGTCAGCCACTGAGTTCACATCACAGACAGTCCCTGTTCCCCTTACTAGGGAACCCACTTGGAGACTGAGCTGACATGGGCTACATCTGTGCAGAGGTTCTAGGCTATCTCCATGCATGGTCCTTGGTGGGAGTATCAGTCTCAGAAAAGACCCCTGGGCCCAGATTTTTTTTTTATTCTGTTGCTCTCCTTGTGGAGCTCCTGTCCCTTCCAGGTCTTTCTATCTCCCCCTTCTTTTGTAAGATTCCCTGCACTCTGACCAAAGTTTGGCTATGAGTCTCAGCATCTGCTTCAATACTTCGATCAGTAGAATCTTCCAGAGGCCCTCTCTGGTAGGCTTATCTGGGTTGCTTCCAGATTCTGGCTATTACAAATAAAGCTGCTATGAACATGGTTGAGCCAATTTCCTTGTATACTTGAGCATATTTTGGATATATACTTAGGAGTAGTATAGCTGTATCTTGGGGTAGCACTATTTCTAATTGTCCGAGAAAGCGCCAGATTGATTTCCAAAGTAGTTATACAAGTTTACATTTCCACCAGTAAAGGAGGAGAGTTACCCTTTCTCCACATCCTCTCCAGCATGTGCTGTCACTTGAGTTTTTGATCTTAGCCATTCTGATGGGTGTAAGGTGAAATCTCAGGGTCGTTTTGATGTACGTTACCCTGATGACTAAGGATGTTGAACATTTCGTTAAGCGTTTCTCTGCCATTTGAAATTCCTCTATTGAGAATTCTCTGTTTAGCTCTGTACCTCATTTTTTAATTGGATTACTTGATTTTTTTTTTTTTTTGCTGTTTAACCTCTTGAGTTCTTTATATATTATCCCTCTATCGGATATAGGGTAGGGGAAGATCCTTTCCCAATCTGTAGGCTGTCGTTTTGTTCTGATGATAGTGTCTTTTGCTTTACAGAACCTTTTCAGTTTCAAGAGGGCCCATTTATTGCTTATCTTAGAGCCTGAGCTGTTGGTGTTCTGTTCAGGAAGTTGTCTCCTGTGCAAATAAGGTCAAGGCTCTTCCCCACTTTTTCTTCTAACAGGTTTAGTGTGTCAGATTTTATGTTGAGGTCTTTGATCCACTTGGACTTTAGTTTTGTACAGGGTGATAAGCATGGATATATTTGCATTTTTCAACATGTAGCTATCGTTTGTTGAAAATTTTTTTTCCATTGTATGGTTTTGGCATCTTTGTCAAAAATCAAGTGTGTGTAAGTGTGTGGGTTTATTTCTGGGTCTTCTGTTCAGTTCCATTGATCCACCAGCCTGTTTCTATGCCAGTACCATGCAGTTTTTATTACTGTTGCTCTAAAGGACAGCTTGAGATCAGGGATGGAGATACCTCCAGAAGATCTTTTATTGTAGAGGATTGTTTTAGCAATTCTGGGTTTCTTGTTATTCCATATGAAATTGAGACTTTTTCTTTCAAGGTCTATAAAAGATTATGTTGTTAATTTGATGGGAATTGCATTGAATCTGTAGATTGCTTTTGGTAAGATGACCATTTTTAACATGTTAACCTTTCCAAGCCACGAATATGGGAGATCTATCATAAGATCCATCTTATGATATCTGCTCCTATTTCTTTCTTCAGAGACTTGAAGTTTTTTTCATACAAGTCTTTGACTTCCTTGGTTAGAGTTACACCAAAGTACTTTATGTCCTTTGTGGCTATTGAATAATGTTGTTCCTTAATTTTTTTTCTCAGCCCATTTGTCGTATATAGGAAGGCTACTGATTTTTTTTATTTAATTTTATATCCAGTCACTTTGCTGAAGGTGTTTAATAGCTGTAGGAGTTCCCTGGTAGAATTTTTGGGGTCATTCATGTATACTACCATATCATCTGCAAATAGTGATACTTTGACTTCTTCCTTTCCAAACTGAATCCACTTGATCTCCTTTAGTTGTCTTATTGCTCTAGATAGGACTTCAAGTACTATGTGTGGGCAGCCTTGCCTTGTCCCTGATTTCAGTGGGATCGATTTAAGTTTCTCCCCATTTAGTTCAATGTTAGCTGTAGGCTTGCTGTGTATTGCCCTTACTATCTTTAGGTAAGTTGCAAGCAGAGTTTATAATATCAACAAAGACGTGAAGTCCGACAAGGCACACGTGTAACCCCAGCCCTTGGGGGGTAAGGCAGAAAGGTCCCAAGACCTAGACCAGTCTATCTACACAGAAAGTTTGAGGCCAGTCCAGACTATCTTAGATCCTATCTTAGAAAATAAAAACACAAATAGAAGCAAAGAAAAGCAAGCACACAACAAAATCCTAAGAAAATGGTCAACTATGTAAGATAAGAAAGCATATTTGAAGTATACATACTGTAATTTATTTAGAAATGGTAGTACATGTATTAACACTACTCTTATGGGACTAACCAACTGTTTCATGATTGGATTTGAGACCTGTCCCATTGGACGGAACCCTTTGCCTGATACTGTGAACCTGTTTAATCAGGGAAACCGTTCTTCCCACTGAATGTTGGTGAATGCTTAAAGTGTTAAGCATAAGACACAGAAGAGTGTCGAGCCTTACCTGGACAAGACGTTTATCATTGATACTGTTCCCTCCAAAAAACATTATAGAAGAGGCAATGGGAAGAATGTAAGAGCAAGAGGGCACTGAGTGTGGCTGCGGAATGCCATCCTCTGGGCAAGACACAGCCATTGTAATTATGAACTTATGGGTAGTGTGGAAGTCTGCACTGGCATTACACAAGACTAGGCCATCAACAGTCAGGCATAGATATGGAGGTGGGACTCAAGGGGCTGTACCCCTCACTAATGAACTATTTTTAATTGACAGATTCAGTAACAGTGGTAGTGAGGCCATCATCTGTGTCCTTACTGGAAACCCCATAGGCTCCAATGAATAGTTCCAATCCCATGGTCACATAGATGGCCCTTGGTTAAATTAATGGATCACAAAACCAAACCAAAGCAAAAATGGGGCAAAGAACTATTAGGGATCAGAGATCACTGACAATGATGGGAGGGAGAAAAAAAAAAGCCTTGTGTGGTGTGGGTGTGCAATCAGAATGCATGCACATACTTGAAATCACCAAGGAATAGAATAAAACATTAGAAAAGAAGTGACATGCTGGGCATGATGGCACATGCCTTTAATCCCAGTACTCAGGGAGGCAGAGGCAGGCAGATCTCTCCGAGTTCGAGGCCAGCCTGGTCTGCAAAGCAAGTCCAGGACAGCCAAGGCTACACAGAGGAACCCTGTCTCTAAAACAAAAACAAAAACAAAACAAAACAAAAATGACAGTGCAAATTTTTCAACTGTTTCGGGCCTCAGATTTTTCATCATTCAAACTAAAGGCCAATGGTCCTTCACATTTTGAGAGTGTTGAATGTTAAGATTTTGCTAGTTTATAAGCTTCAATCCTCATGGTCCATTGTCCTCCTCACCTAAACAGCAATATGAGAACCAGGTGTGTGCCAGAAAAATGGTATCCTTCCTTCCTTTCTACCACTACTATTATTTATCCCAGCTCACTTCTATGACCTGATCATATAGAAATTCAGAAAAGACCAAAGCAGAAGTTCAAATTGTCTGGTTTTCTTGCTTGTGGTTTATTTATAAATCATAATTGTAGACCAACAAATCAGGAAAGTAGGGAAAGCACTAATTATCTTGGATCTGGGAGGATGTGGGAGGCAGGCGGCTGGATGACAGCTGAGGTTTCAGAGAGGGCCAGGCTAGGGAAGGAACAAACATCTCTGAGGCTGACAGCTCATGCAAACAGTGGGGCTCCCCACAAGAAAAATTGATGCCATTCCTAGGAGAATTTAACATTTTTTAGCATTTGAAAAAAGTGGGCTCCATGACGACATTTTCTCCTTTCTAAGAAAAAAAAAAAAAAAAGGGGGGGGGAATTTGAGAGCATTATGCCTAACAATAAGAGTTTTAAAAATATTGTTCCTATGTACCAAGGCCAAACTGCATTCTTTGTAGAGTAAGCACTCACATATTTTCACCTAAGCCATCATGGTCTTATTATATGCAGCCACTTTAGCCAGTTAAGCTATGGGGCCCACATATCAAGATGTTTCTATGTAAGTCATAAGTCACATAAGTGAGAACTGAGTCGTCTGCATGCCCGTTGGGTGGTATTAGGAAACATGAACTTATTTAGGATATAGATGTTTAATCCTATCATTAAAACTAAAGAACATTAATGTCTTTCTAACAGAATGAAAGAGTCCTCTGATAGCCATCAAGCATTGGGCACCTTTGGTCCCGTCACTCCAGAGAAGCAGCAGCCTAGTCGACCAGAAGCTGCCTCAACAACGCAACATTTGCTATTTAAAAATAAGTTACCTGGAAATCTGACTACAGAGTGGAACAAAGATTATCAGAAAATGTTTCTGGTTCCTTGGGGTGGGATGGGGGTGGGATGGGGGTGGGGAGACAGCTGTGATATATGTTGTACCATGACTTCAAGGATGAAGAGGAACTACCCTAATCTCAAGGAGCTTACTGACAGGACAAGGAATGGAATTTAAAGGAGTGAGTGTTTTAGATGTCAACCACCTCTATCCCAAGACGGTACTTTAGTTGTTCTGATAAAGGGGGTAATTCAAGCCAGAAATGCAATACTACTGTGCTTTTTTTCTTAGAGCCCAGACATTAAGCACTTCAAGTTTGATGTGAGCAGAGACCAGGAAACTTTAAACTCTCATCTCTTTTCTTCTTGAGCTGAGTGGTAGAATAGACACTCAGCAGGTGTAAAGTTCTGAGTGGGAAGCAGCAAAAAAGTTGACTTCGGCTTGAAGCAGACCCACAGATAACTGAAGGTGGGAGAGGTATTATTCGTTTTGAGCCGTTTTTCCTCCTAAGGAACTTGAGTTCTTCATCGTTATTAAGTGGTAGCATTCAACTGAGGAAAAAGACTGAAAACACGAACAGATTTGACCTAGGTCCTGAAAAGCATTACTAATGAGATTTCATCCCATGCCTTCTGAGTCACATTCCAGCTTCCTGTCAGCATGATGGAGAGGAGATAGATGGTAGAAGGATGCATGCCCTGGATTTACGTAGCAGTATGTCCCAGGGCAGAGAGAGGACACTAGGTTCCAGAGTGGAACAACTGTCCCTGTGGGATGGATCCCTCTTTTCTAGGGAGAGATGAACACAGTGGAAGAAATATAAAGGCAATAGAAGTCACATATGCTAGAGCATTGAGGGGTAAGTGTAGGGGACCCTCTGGTTAAGTGGGTACAGCTCAGATGCTCAGTGATGCAGTAGAAAAGAAGGTGACTCCAAGGCTTGAATCGGGCAAAAGGATAGCCAGGAAGTCATAGAGAAAAGATCATTTTACACAAGGTGCTTCGTTCTGGAGAGGCCGATTTGAAAACTGGCTACATTTACCCAACTCTCCATCCATCCCAGGGTCTCTAGTATCTTGCCAACTTGGACCTTTTAAACTTGTGGCATGAGTAGTTCATGCAACTTTATAATTCTGCATGGTAGATAAGGGAGGGGGCAACAATACTGCAAGAAACTACAACAGCAAATCTATATCAATTGCTTTCTGAATGCTGAGCTTGCTGCTCTGCAGATTTATCACTTTATGCCCATTTTACAGGTGAGGAAACCAGGACTTAGGAAACTAAATAACTTGCTCAATTTTACCAGGCAAACTGCAGCATTGGTATGTAGACAATATGGCCTGAGTAGAACTCAAGAGCAGACATCAGAAGCAGAAGCCAGGGCACCTGTTTTCTAATTTTATTCTAAAATAATTTGTTTTATGGCTAGGTCTTCCTTCCCTCTGAAAACACTGCTGAGTCATGTAATTCGCCATTTTACCTCTAGATTAGGCCATTGAAGATACGCAGTCATCAGGCTCTCCAGGGTTTTTATAGGAACAGGTCTACATGCACATAGGGTGCCCCATGATTCTCTGGAGTTGATCTGGCTCACAGGACCCACTTGGCAAGGCCACGTGGTGTTACCATTAGCAAAGTTTTTGATTGTCACAAATTAGGACTGTCACCATGCACACAAAACCAACAAAACTGTAGCCCAAATGAGACCGGAAATATAGGAAGAAAGATAAAAAAAAAGAAGGAGCAAAAATGCCATTTCCCTCTGCCACTTCCTTACAGTACTCAGCAAATATGCAAACATGCAGACAACCTTGAAGAGGTTCGATGACTTCATGCAAATGGAATGGAATTGAGTCATATATATAGAACTACCATTCCAGGAAAAGAAGGAGAAGAAAGAATGAGCCTAAAATTTTCAGGGGATCTCAGGTTCTGATAAACTGGGATCACAGACTTGGTGTCTCATCCTAGTTTTGTGATTAAAAGTGGTGGTGATTTTTTAAAAAATCTTAGGTGGAAAGAAACAATTACATGGAAAAATCTAACTAGTACTTTATTGCCATTTATTTCGATCTGTAGAGGGACACAGGAGCATCACTAGCAGTAGGGCAAAAACATCTTGGGGAGAGGTAGATGACCCTGATCCATTTTGGGGGTATTTCTTCAAGTATCAGCCATGGCATATGCATCTATCCTTTTTATTTTCTGCTAAGCCTTAAAATGGACTTTAGCAACAACCCTGTGATAGCATGCTTAGGAAACAAATAAACAACAAAACAACAACAACAAAAACCTAAAAAATAAAACAAAAAACCTGGCATAATGGCTTTGATCCCAGCATGTGGGAAGCAGAAGCAGGGGATCTCTGTGAGTTTAAGGCCATGGTCTACTGGTCTACTCGAGGAAAGCCAAAGCTACAAAGTGAGAACAATCTAAAAACCAAACCAAAAGCAAACAAATAAAAAAATACCAATCACTTAGCCAAAACCAATGGTGGTGGTGGTATATGCCTTCAATTCTAGCACTTGGGAGGCAGCATCAGGAAGATCTTAGTAAGTCTGAGGCCAGCCTGATCTACAGAGTGAGTAACAGAACAGCCAGAGCTACACTGAGAAACCCTGTCTCACGAAAAACAACAACGACAAAACCAACCAATCAACCAACCAACCAAATAAAAACCCCAAACCAACCCCAAAACTCGGGAAACATGAGGCAGCACTTCCATGCCACATTCAGCTTCTGCCCACAGTCCCCATCTAGAGAGAGAATGGTGTTAACAGGACCCTTTGGCATGAGGGCACAGATGGTAGGGACACTTTGCTCAATTAAGTTTTATTTTCTACCTCCTAGTTGTTAGCAGAGTCCTGGGGGTCTCTTAGAACTAGATAGACCAATGGGTAGGAACAGCATGAGAGGCTGCCCCTTAGACACCAAAGCTCCAAGAAGAGGCAGGATGGTCCTCAGGGGAGTGCACACATCAAAGCCTCTGCCAGATGTCTCATCCCAAGGTCTGGCAGGAGCTTCAGGACTTTCTCCCTCTTTCCTTTCAGTGAATGAAATGTGAAGACTAAAAAAGCTTCTGAGCTTCCAGATACCATAGGCTGTGACACTATTAAGAGCTATGATGGTCTAGGCCAGGGACTAGGGCAGGGGACAATGAAGAGAAAACAATGAAACAGATGAGAGTGTATCAGTTATTAGGTGGGAGAGGATAGAGACAGCAATGAATGTATAACTCAGAGGACAAGGACAAGCTACACCCTGCAATGGCTGTTCTTATTCCTTCTCCAGAAGAGCAAAGTCTTCCCACTGAGAATCGTGGTTTCAAGGTAACACACTCGTGACCTGAAGAGTACCAGCACATAGGGCATTTTGCCTTAGGTGATAATGAAACATTCAATGTTTAGTTTCAACAGATGGTTCTCTTAAATGTCAAGGCAAGATTTTCTGCCTCCTTCCACATTTTGCAGAGAACACAGAGGAGCTGAATGGTTATCCCAGGCCTCTGGGCTGTTGTTATTAAAGAATGACACATCAGCTTCCTTTTCCGCCATCTCTCTGCCAACTCCTGAACTATCACAGAGCTGAAAGAGCCGTCCAATTATCTTGTCTCTGTGTTATTAAAGCAGATACAATACTACGGTATAATGCACAAACATATTACAGTACAAGTCTATTATCAGACAGCTTCCTAATAATAGAATTTGTTTTTCTGAAGGTCAGATCATGTCTCTGCACAGAAAAGGCACCTCTTTCACCACAGCACAGACAATCTTTGAAAGCTGAGCTACTCTCAAACAGTTCTTTCCTTGATAGCCTCTCTCTGCTCAAACACTTTATCTCAAGTACAAGTATGTTTGGGTAAGAGTAGGCTCTAGGGTTTCTTGGATGAGAAGACTGAGTCTTGCTATGTAAGGCCACAACCAACCTACACCTCATCTGCCTTGCCAGCTCTATCATTTATCCATCATATATATATATAAGTCTCTACCTTCTCATAGTTCCACCCCTTCCTGAAGCTTCCTGCTGCTTCAACACGAGCCTCCTTGCATCTTGGCAAGGTTACATTTCTCCTTAGAGTTACTCATTCTGAATACCTTATCTACCATCCAATTCAGCTACCACTCGTGTGAGATTTTTTTTTCCCTCAGCATTAGTCACTTGCCATTTATAACCCACTGTTCTGCATTATTAGTCACCTTTTCCTATTTTCATCTTAAGTTACTCCACAATTAGAAATGAGCTCGCGTGCACTGCCACTACTTGCATTTACTCCTGCGCTAGCCCACTGCTTCTCAGAATGTACATGCACATCTCCAGAGCCTCTGGGCAGGATGCAGGCTTTGATTCCACTACAGGGCTGAGATCCTGCATTTCTAACAAGGGGGCCAGGCCTTGAATATCAAGGCTTTGTACTTAACGCAAAGCTATACAATCATCACAAAACTCTCAGTCCTGCAAGTCAGACAAGATTTTCATCTTCTTACAAATGAAGCAAGGCAGGTAGAAACAAATTCCCCTTCTAGTTCATATAATAGCAAAGCCATGGGAAAAAAGTACTGGTCTTTGGCCTTTCCTACTTTCTTTGGTGAAACCTCTGGATTGCCTAGTCCCTCATTATCTTCCTAGCCTCAGGGATGCAGCCTTGCACATCATGGGACACTGGGATCCCTTGCACTGCTCTGATACCACCTGCTCCTCCCCACCCACCGTTTGGATTCCTAGCAGCAGAGTTGTCAGGCCGTCAGCAATATCACGTCTTCCCACCCATCCCCCCAAACAGGATCTTCTTCAACGCCTACTAACTGTTCTCAAACCTGTTAGCAGGCATTAAAATAGGACCCCCATTAGGATTTGTTGATTCCCTTTCTATAGAAAAAACAGATTCGGCTGTTACCTTTTTATTTTCCCCAAACATTAGACATCGTGGAAACCACTTGAATGGTTCAGCTCGACATAACACATTGCAGACCACATGTGGCTGGAAAAAGTACGTCTTCATAAAGCTAAAGCCACTTTGTATATAATGAACATTTCTATCACATGAACATGGCTCTTTGTATTTTCATTCTCTTGCTCATGCAGTTACCTGTCTCTAACATTCTAGAGACAGACTTGTTGCTTTCATGAATGTCAGTGCTACTAGTAGTCCTAATCATTTACAGAGGGGGAAAAGAGGCCCAGAGAGGCTGAAAAAAGTCAGCTATGATGTCACAAGTAGGATGAGGGCCCTTGTTTCCTGACACAGAACAGCATCCTTCCTATCAGCAATTATGGAGCCTAGTGCATCATAGCACACAGCACAGGGGTGAGCATGCAGCTATACTATTATCTGGGCAGAACAATGGAATTTATTCCACCTATCCTCTTGCTTTGAAAGATGAAGGATGTAAAGCCCAGAGCAGTCAAGCCATTTCCACAGGAGTTGCACAGGTTAAAAGGGGCAGGCCTGTCAGTTTGGAGCACAGTATCCTTTTTCCATATGCCGACAATCTGTGTACATCTTGTATGGTTATGTAGACAGAGAAATAATAAGCTCTAACTGCCCCTTTGTGTCACTGGAAGCATTGCACTGATTGTCCTCCATCCATGGCCAATAGTAAGCACAACTCTGCTTTGGTTTCACAGTTGTTTGAATTTCAAAATAAATTATATTTCATTCAAGGGAACAGCTAAGTCTAGCTTTTGTGTTCCAATGGTTCTCATCAAAGCATCAAGTTCAATTACACAAACATGAAGACTGACAATTCAAATCAGAATGAAAGGATAACTCTTTAATCCACCGATTTTTTTCTCTCCTGCCAAGGACATTCCATCATAACACAATTAGCATTTTCATTGTACTATAAGCAAACCTGGAGGATCTTAAAATGCCAAGGTACAGGGCATGGAATTAGCCTCACTACAGAATTAGTATTTATGAGCGCATGCTGACTATCATCACTATTTGCCTTGATTCTTTAGAAATTGCAGCATAAGAGATGGCCGTCTCCCTCAGAGTTTCGCATATGCAGAGGGTAATGTACTCTCAATAGAGAGCTACCTGTGTGTGTGTGTGTGTGTGTGTGTGTGTGTGTGTGTGTGTGTGTGGCTTCATCAGCATGCCCTGGTTTTCCTCCAATCTCACAGAGTAAGGGGGGCTGGGGTGGATTTACCATTCTCAATCTCATAGTCAGCGAAGGCAAGTTCCGAGCCTTTGCTAGTGATGAGCAACTCCCCATTCAGTGTGAAGATCATGGAGGCATCATCCAGGTTAATCATACATCCAACCACATCTCCAGGCTGCCAAGTTCGTCCAAAATACCCACTGCCTTGATGCCAACGCTGACCCTGCAAAACAAGACCACAGGCTTAGAGAAGAAGAGAATAATACGGAGGAATCCCAGCAGCTGCAGAAATGGCTGCGAGCAGCAGGGTCTCCTAATTTCCAGTGGCAGATGATTTCTATAAAGAGTTCAGTGTGCATAGTGCACAGGAGGAGCATCTATCTTACAGATGAATGCAACTGAGACACACAAGCCTCATCAGATAAGGTGGTCTGAGTCTCTTGGTTCATAGTCAGCCTTGACAACAAACAATTCTTTCTAGAGCATGTGAAAAAAAATCTCAATGTAGTGGCTGCACTGTGTTAAGTAGGTTACATCTGGAAGGGCGCCAGCCATCTTATGTGAAAGAGCAGAAGTGGAGATGATTACTGTAGTCTTCCCATTTCCCAGAATCAAGAACAAAGACACAATCAGTATGTAATATCCATTTAATTCTATTGTTTAGGGGTGGAGGATGTTCTCTTTGAAGCCTAACTTGTGGACATTCGGTAGTTCCAGCCTCCAAGGAAAACTTTGGAAAAGTAAACTTGGACTGACTGAGTGTGGCTACGGGTGGACTCACCCTGCTGCCTTCAAACACGAAGGCTTGGTCATCAGCACCCAGCTCAATGTCAGGGCGACAGCCTGGCCTGGCCCAGCCAACACGCATGTCCCCTCCAGTCACCACTTCAAATTCAAAGTACCACTTTCCAGACTTCACCGCATAGGACCGTTCTACCCGGAAAAATCGGATCTTGTCTATGCTGACCTTCTCCACAGTGGGGTCAGCTACTGTGAGAAGCAGAAGATGGGGAGGAAGGAAGGAAAAAGAAGTCACAGACTTTTAATGAGGATGTAGTATTTCTTAAAGAATGTAACGTCATCAACAAAGATGGTCATAGATCTCCCACTGTCCAATAAAGCATTTTGTTTACAACATGACACTCAGCATTATTGATATCATGACAACAGGAACCATTAGTGATTTCTTTATAATAACCTTATAAGGTCAGGATGAAAAAAGAACCCCAGAAAAACGCTTTTTCACAGAAGTTAAATACTTGTTCAGCATCATAATAAACAGGACAAAAGATCTGAATTCACGACTCTTTCCATCTCATGAAACACTGTGCCCTTTGGTACTTCCTGGGCAATCTGGCAATCATGACAGTAACAGAATTTAACTTGAAGATGTCATTTCTGGATCCCTAAGTAACCAGGCACTTAAAGTTTAGAGGATGGGAGAGAACAAAGGTGACTTGGTTCTATAACGAGGCATCCTGAAAATCTTAGATGCCCTAGAGAAAATACATTCACCATAGGACTCAGTCACAGACATATGCATTGTTAAAAATACTTGCCAATAGGCATGCAGAGGTCCAAGCTAGATGGTTCAGGCCAGCACTAAGAGGGGGAAATGCTTGTGAGCTCCCATTCTTTTGCCATTTTAGGTTTTTGCTTAATTTTTTTCTTTTAAAATTTTATATTATTTTATTTACTTTACATCTCAAGAGTGCTCCCTCCCTCCCCTCCCCCCAATACCCCTCACTTTCCCTCCTTTCCCTATCCCGTCCCTTCGCCCCACAACAAGACCAACAGTGACAACTAACCCAGTCACACGGGGGCTTTCAGAGACTGAGACATCAATCATGGAGTATGCATGATCTGGACCTAGGCCTCCTACACACATGTGGCCGATGGGTGGCTTGGTCTTCATATGGGGCACCTGGCGAGTGGATTGTTTCTGACATGGACTCTATTGCCTGCTTTTGGATCACTTCCTCCTAGTAGGGCTGCCTTGCCTGGCCTCAGGGGATGAAGATATGTGCAGTCCTGATGTGACTTGATGTACTAGGGAGGGTTGATAAAAGGGGCTCCTCTTTTCTGGTGAGTTCCCATTATTAAGCAAGAAGCTATCTCCAATTGGCAACTACTTGCAAAAGAGAAATCATTTTTTTCCCCCAATGGAGTCTCATTGGGTATATCAACCGTACTTAAGGGCAGGATTCATGCCCAGTGGCAGAGGGCCAACACAAAACAAACTCAATGATGTTTTTGTAGATTTTTTTTTTTTTTTTTTTTTGTCAAATGTTGCTTTGTTTGGACTTAAAAAAAAGTACTGGTCTTTTGCTTGTATGTTATGATATCCTATTTTGTGTTTTTGTAAATTTTTTTTCTTGGGTGCATGTGTTAGTGCCTGTGTGTCTTTTGTATTTTTTCATTGTTTTTTTAAAATTCTATTTTTATTTTATTAAAGAGAGAGAAAGACGGTGAAGGTATGGATGTAGTTGAATGTAGGGATGTGGGGAGGATGTGGGAGGAGATGGAGGGGAAATCAAGAATATATTGTACGCATTTTCATCTAAAAAATTCTGTCATTGGGATGGTGCTTTACAGAAATTAAAGTCCCATGTTCTAAAATATACCATTAAGCAGCACAAATTGAACTTGATGGGTTATAGAAATCAACAAACAACAACAACAAAAACCTAACACAAAGTTGGAAGGAGAGAGGAGGTGAGGGTTATCTTAAGAGTTAGGGGGAGGAGCAATGGAGGAATATGATGAAAACATATTGCATGCATGTATGAAATTCTCCAAGAACAAAATAACACCTTTAAAGAACGGCACCACTAAAAACCATACCATTTCCAATAGTACAAATTAGACCTACTTAATGGTAACATTTCCCTAGAGAAGGATTTGCTTAGTAAAGTGCTGTGAGAGCGGATGGACACAGCTTCTTACCTAGTTCTTGGTCTGATGGCTCAATGCTATATCCATAACCAACAAACGTCCGCACGGCTTCACGCAGGCTGTCCCTGTTTGATTTCTTGGTACGTTCATCTAGTAATGCATACGGCACCAGACGGGGGTTTCTTTTGTTCTTCAGATCCTATGTGACGCCAAAGGAAAAATGCCAAGGGAACACATTTCAGTTTTATAAGGAGCCCATCCTCCTCACATACTCCTGTCTGCTTGGCTGGTTCATTATTGGATTTTCCCTACGTGGCTTGATATTTAGCAGTGTGCATATTTTCCACTTCCCTTCGGGTTTAAATGAGTATAAAAGGAGAACTCTTACTAATGCTCAAAGCTAGCATTAAAATAGACTTTAATAATGCCAGCTTGCAAATAAAATGAAGTGTCATGAAGTTGGTTAGGCGCCTCCATTCCCAAGGTAAGGCTGATGTGACTGTTCCCTTAAAGAACTTCATGACACCATTTAACTGTCAGCACCCCATCACACCATCTTAAGTCATCAGAGAGACACTAGAGAGAGGGGCAGAGGCAAAGTATGTCCCCCTCATCACAAAAGGGACATTGTGCTGTGGAGTCATCACCTTCAGTTCCTTAGGAGAGACTCTGAAGAGAGCAGTGAAAGATCAAATGCAGGAAAAGTCACTCGAACTAAAACGCATGGTACACTGTTCAAACCTCCTTGTTCCTAGGCCTCCATGTTTTTCATAGCTCTATTCTTGCCTTCCAGATTTCCTGGAAGTAAGTTTGGAAGAGCTCATAGTTTGAAACTGAAATATCCCCCATAGCTTCATGTGTTTGGACATCTGGTCCCTAGTTTGTAGAGTTGTTTTGGGAGCCTGTGGAATTTTTTTTTTTTTTTTTTTTTTTATAAGAGGCTAGGCTGGGCTGGTTCAAGGGAGACACTGAGGGGGTGGGGACTAAGCATTTAACGGTGATGGCTTGCTCCGCATCCTGATCCAGAAAGATGTAAATAAGCGGTGCCACAAGTTATTGCTGCTGTATTTAAGCTGCTGTAGCCACAAACTCCCCATTCCCCACCCCCTTGCTGAACTATACTCTGAAACTATGTGCCACACTACTGCGTCTCTCTTTATTTAAGTTGCTTATGTTGGGTATTTGTCACAGGGATGAAAAAAGTTAATACAGAGGCTGAGGTATGTGGTTACTCACATGAGCTTTCTGAATACTAACCCTAAGTGATAAAAATGAGGAAAATGAGGGAAATATTTTAGGCAAAGATTTGGGTTAAATGGCTTGCAGTGAATCCTGACTCTAAACTCTGCCCAAGTCCTTGCTATGAACCTAGATGTTGTTACTTTATCATCAAGCTAAGAACTTTAGTTGTGGCCAGGGATCCTTAGTTCAGTGGCCTGAAGTGTGTATTATGTGTGCGTGACTCCTGGGCAGGTTGCCTCCCTCTTTTTCTAGGCGATTTCACCCTTGTATTTACCTCAGTGGTTGTTATTTGGGGGCCAGCTCAGAACTACTGCTGGCCCATGATATTGGTTTGTTCTTACATTCCATCCTAGGAATATTACTGGCTCAGCTTATTGATTTCCTCCTTGGAGGGTATCACAAAAACTTAACCCTCTATAGTGAAAACAATATGACAGAGAGTGAGGTAAAGTACGCACAGAGGGCAACGCGTTTTATCAGTGCATCTCTAAGTGAAGGAAAGATACTCTGACTCTGCTTCTCTAAAATGATGCCCATGGTCAATGTCAATGTGACTGTTGCAAATTTCACCTAGTCCACGATTCTATAAATAATATAGAATTATTTATAGAGATTTATAGAATTTATAGAGTTATTTATAGAGAATATATTATATATGTAAAATTTATAATATTATATGTATATATATATTATAATATATATATACATATATTATATATATGTAATATTCTGTGAGGGACAGAGTGCAAGAGCAGTGCCCATATTCCAATCTAACGTGCTCCACAGCAAAGTGACATTTTGATGGATGACCACATTTACTTCTCTTGCATGCTTGACCCAACTTTCCTCACCTGTTGAATGCCATAGGTCCATCCTTGCTTTATTCTGTCCTTTGCCCAAACATTGTGTGCATTTTCTGCAAGTTTATCCACTAAAATTTCTTGAGGTGGTAAAAGCTTCACATCAGATAAGTCCAAAGGGGCTGGCTTATAGCCATTGGACATCATATAGCTACAAGTAAATGCAAAAAGTATACACATTTTGAATAGATACATATGATTTCCATTTCCTAGATTTTACACATTTATTTGGAAATTTCATATACATATAACAAATCTTTATAAGTACCCTATTATCTCCCTCCAATTGCCTCCATGCTCCCTCCAACACACCTCACTTCAAATTTCATGCCTTCTTCTTTTAAATGATGCATTGAGTCCAGCTAGAACTTCCCATACTACATGGGTATGGTGTCATCCACGGAAACATGGGTAACCTACCAGTAGCTACCCCTCAAAGAAAAGTGACTCTCCTTCCCTGGTAGGCAGCCACCAATTTCCAGTAGCTCTTCAGCAGGAGGTAGTGCCCCTGGAACTCATCCTACCTCCTGCTGAAATATGTGACTGGATTGATCTCATGTAGGTCTTCTATGGATAACCACAGCTGCCTCTACAGAGAAGCACAGCTTCTCCGAGTTCATGTGACATTAAGAAGACAGAATTTCACAGCACTTCCTCCCACCCTCTAACTCTTCCTGTACCTTTTTCTGGGGCATTCTCTGAGGTTTGGGTGGGGGTTGATATAGCTAACCCATCTACGGCCGAGCAACTCTCATCACGCTCAGTGCTATAAGCAGTAATTAGTTTTATCTTATTTTATTAAGATCAAACATATATATATATATATTAAAATGCATATATATGTAGGGTTTAGGGATAGGGTTAGGGATATATATGTACATATATATGTGTATGTACATAAAATCTAAGCCAATAAAGGCACAGGCAAAATGTTCCCTCTTTGGCTGATAGATAAAAGAAACTCTACTTCGAGTTCACAAATGAAGCCTCTAATGTACCAATCTTGTAACTAATATATCTCATAGACTTCAAAGAGCAACACCGAAGAAAATAGAGCCAATGCAAATCCATCCTTATACTTAAGAAAAGTATTTATGTGCCCTGAAAATGATGGGCACATTCAGCATGTCACAGTAATCATTATCAGAAACTCATCTCTTCTGCCTAAGAACACAAAATGTTATATCGTATTGGCTAGGACAAAGCTTTGAACTAAAGGCGTTCTTACAAATTAGCATACAGTGGTGACCCACTCTTGCAAAGCCCAACTATTCCTCTTTGGAATTAGAACAAAAAGCCATGACCGATGAAAATTTGTGAGCATAAAGTGACTTTTGCAGTTAGCTCTCCATTTCAGGAGCCATGGCCTTAAATGCCTATAATTTGCAACATGGTGTGCAAACGTGAAAGAGCTTACTATATCAGGTAGATATATGAAGTAAGGGGGAAGGTTAGATACACTGTGAATAGGGCAACTATCCCCAGAGCAGTTAATTATGTCCATGTGGGAATACAGGTCCAGAGATGCCCTAGGGCTTCAGGACTATTGACTACCTAGGCTAGCATAGGAGCTTGAATGTTATATACTCTAAGGGCAATTCTGTATAGAATACTCTTGACAGTATGAGGTAAAGAATCTATTGTACTCCTAGGAGACTGTCCTGTCTCTATTTTCTCAGGACAGCTGCTTCTGGCAGCCTCAACATGCCTCAGTATGTACTGTCCCTGGAAACCTCAGCTAGGAATGCGCCTCTCCAGATGCCATCTCTTAGATATGATTTCCTTGACACCAGGAGCTGTGTGTGAGAATGACTCATCAGCTTGGGGGTTTAAGAAGGGTGGGGATGGCGAGCATCTGGTTAAGGCTGGCACGGCTTTGGCTCCAGTCATGACACTTGTGTTTTACTGTGTGTGTCCCCAGAGCTGGCACCGAGGAGCAAGAGAACAAAACAGTGAATGAGCCAGCAGATGTAGCAGCAGGCAATTACCTGAATGTGTGAATTTGCCTGAATGTAGAGGTAGGAGAGGCAGTAGGACATACAGATATGGAGAGGCAAATGGAATCTTGGTATAGATTCCCGTTTCCATGAAGGGTTGATGTGTTAGCCCAGTGCCAGAAGGAGTGGAATGAAGATCTGCAAGTGGCTAGGAACCATTTCCAATCTCTTTTGCCAACTGCTCTTCCTACCCACCAGAGAGAGCACACTTATTGAGGTCTGTATACCTCCTAGCTCAAAATTAAGCAGAGTGGTGTTAGATCTGAGAAGAAGGGGCAAAAGAGAGAGAGCTTTGAAATGCTTCTTTTGCAGTAAGCCTCTCCTGAGGGTTCCAGTGTCATCCAATTAACCAGGGGAACATTCTAAGATGCTACAAAGTGTATGGTCTGTTATTTGCCTTTGTACAAGAGCCGCCAACCATCCCAGCTTTCACACTCAGCTTGAGACATTAGAGAATTCACTTACTTTTTGGGCAGTTTGACTTTCTTTAGCTCCTCTTCTGCAGCCGGGTTAATATGGGTGATGTGGCACCCCAGGGCCAGCAAGGTTCTGTGATGTAACACAAGGAAGACACTGGTGTCAGCTGAAAGATGAAAGGTAATAAGTGCCCTAACCTATGTCTGAGCTGGTTGGGAGGACTAAAGCCATTCATTTAGATCAGAGGTTGTCCAACGTTTTCTCTAAAGAGGCAGACAGCAAGGCTTTGTATACCATATATCTCGGTCCCAGCCACCCAACTCTGCCATTATGGAGTAAAAGCAGCAACCAATAATATATGTGAATCAACGAGCCTGGTTTTGCTGCAAGAAAAATATATTTATAGAAACAGGTAGCTGGTTGGTTTGTCCCATGAGCCACAATGTGCCAGCTTCTGATTTAGACCATTGCAGGCATAAGGACGTGAAAGAGGAGATTGTTAACTGCCCTGCGTGGAGACATTTTCTAGTTTATAAATTCATTTTGAATTATAGCAAGGACTTTATTTCATGGACTAGACAGGATTCTAACATAAAATCTTTTGGTTGGCAAATACTTGCTGGGTGGTGTTTATATCCTGATGAGCTATACTTGATGTACTAAGATGCATACAACTTTTTTTTTTCAAAAAGCATAGTGTAATTAAAGACAGCCTATATGTGAGCCTATGAGACAGAGTAGTTTATATCTTTGTTATGTCAACAAGACAATATCAGACTGTTCTGTACTGACAGAGACCAGGGAGATACAAAGAAACAACAGATAACAGACACAAAAGGAATTAAAAATGGATGGTGCTGATGTAGATTAGGACATCTGGGTTTTTTGTAGGATCATTAATGGGATTCTGGCACAACTGAAAGTTGATTAAAAAAAACTTGGGGTTTTAGTAATCAAACCATATCTTTATTTGCTGTCAACACTATCTTTTTTTAAAAATATACTTGATTTAACACTAATGACTAGTGACATTTGGTCCTCTTATTCTATTTCTTTCCTTTGTCCTCCTGCCTCTTGAATTTCTTTTTCTTGCTTCTAGAAAACGGCAAATGGCAAATGGTCTCTGGAGAAATATATTTGCTAAATAATGATGTGGGTCAGCTCCTCACCATGTTAAATTCTGTGACGTGAGGAATTGCTACTGCCTGTGATTTATCAATGTGTTTTGTTTACAGACAAGAGGGATACACCTTTGCAGTTCAGTTACAATGTATCAAATCATCTACCCACTGTCTGGCCCACATTCAATTAAACACTCACTTCAAGGTTTCAGTTGACATTTGCAGGTTATAATTCTTCTCAGTTTCAGGGAGCTTTGAGAACTCCACGAGACAGGGGTGTTGTCTTTTGTTGTCATCCCGTATCTAGGTGACAATGTAAGAAATAAGAATATGTGAGTTTTGACAGCTGGCACTACCTTGGGAAAAAAAAACAAAACAAAACAAAACAGAAATGAACATCCTCCGAGAGCCCAGGCAATCCATATCAGGCAGGACAAAGACAGCAACTTGCTGATAGGTGAACACATTTTATTCTCTTAGGAGCTGGTACACGTGGTTCCTGAGCTGTCAGTGGCCTGAACTCTGTGGATTTATTTCTTGACAGTTATCTACATGTAGAACATGATTTTCCATAGAAGGAGTTTCATTAGCAGTAGCCATGATTTTGTTAAAAATTCATGTCACCATAATGTTACGGGAGGACGGCACACTTCCGACCACAAAGGGCTATAAATACGGACCACAGCTGTAATCTCAAAAGTTTTCATAGCCGTGTTAGAAAAACAAAAGAATTAGATCAAATTAATTTTAACAACACTTTTATTTCGCTCCATAATGTAATACATTGTTCTTTTTAATGAGGATAAGAATAAAATAATGTAAAACAAGTCTTAAAAATCCAGTGTGACGCTGTGGTGGTAGCACATGCCTTTAATCTCAGTACTTGGGAGGGAGAGGTAAGTGGATCTCTGAGTTCAAGACCAGCCTGGTCTATAGAAGAAGTCTCAGGGCAGCTAGAGCTATTTCAAATAAACAACAATAAAAGAAGAAGAAGGACAAAAGAAAAAAAAAAACCCAACGCAAAACATAAAAACCCCAAACCAAAAAAAAGCATGAGTTATACATCCAGTACACAACACATCCCAATCCTGACTAGCCAATTTTCTATTGTTCAGGAGCCTTATGTGGCTCTTGCACTGAACAGCATGTTTCCAATCACCAACTCACTCCTTCATTCATTTAGTCATTGAATAAATGCTTGAGTGTAATAATCTAGATTTTAGGAGCATAAAAACAAGGGCAGATCGCTCCATCCTGACGAAGTCAACAGGACAATGAATTAGGAAGTAGTGATGAGATATTTGTAAGAACGAATGCAACTTAAAATTACAGTTGTCTCGAGTTCTCTGAAGGGGAGACATCAAGAGCACACCGCAGAGCAGTGATCACTCATAAGGACACTGTTTTGTGGCAGCTAGGGACATACAAATGTGTTAGAGTACAGTGGCCTTTTCAGTAACTAACGGGAACATGCATCAGTGGGTCACAGGAAGCTCTAAAACTCACCAATCCTTCTGCCCCCAGAAGTGACCTTATACAAGTCACAGAGCAATGTTAATTTACAATCTCTCTGAAAAATGCTTCCCAGTGCAAGGTACTCCCTAACCCACTCCGGTCCCCATTAATCTTAGTGATACAACGGAAAGCCACATTAAACAACTTCTGATTCAAAATGATGAATCATCCCGCTACTACCACCTACTCAGAGAAGACTGCTTTTCCTGAAGGGAAGAAGGAGAAATGTGAGAGGCGTGGAGGTATGGCTACATCTACAGTCCTCCATTTAAAAGAAACCAGAGTGTAAATGGACCACAGTTTCTTTATCCATTCTTCAGTAGAGGGACATCTGGATTGTTTCCAGTTTCTGGCTGTTATGAATAAAGCTGCTACAAACATGGAATGCTACAATGGAATACTACTCAGCCATTGAAAACAAGGAGATTACTATTGCTCTGTAGTACAACTTGAGATCGGGGATGGAGATACCTCCAGATGATCTGTTGTTGTACAGGATTGTTTTGGAGATTCTGGTTTTTTTGTTTCTCCATATGAAGCTGAGAATCTTTTTTTCAAGGTCTGTAAAGAATTGAGTTGGTATTTTGATGGGAATTGCATTGAATCTGTAGATTGCTTTTGGCAGGATGGCCATTTTCACAATGTTAATCCTACCAATCCATGAGCACAGAGATCTTTCCATCTTCTGATATCTTCTTCAATTTCTTTCTTCAGAGACTTGAAGTTTTTTTTAACAGGTCTTTCACTTGCTTGGTTAGTGTCACCCCAAGGTACTTTATGTTATTAGTGGCTATTGTGAAGGGTGTTGTTTCCCTAATTTCTTTCTCGGCCCTTTTGTCTTTGGTATACAGGAGGGCTTCTGATTTTTTTGAGTTGATTTTGTATCCTGCCACTTTGCTGAAGGTGTTTATCAGCTGGAGGAGTTCTCTGGTTGAATTTTTGGGGTCGCTCATGTATACTATCATATCATCTGCAAATAGTGACACTTTGACCTCTTCCTTTCTGATTTGTATCCCCTTGATCTCCTTTAGTTGTCTTATTGTTCTGGCTAGGACTTCAAGTACTATGTTGAAGAGGTATGGAGAGAGTGGGAAGCCTTGTCTTGTCCCTGATTTCAGTGGGATTGATTTAAGTTTCTCTCCATTGAGTTTGATGTTGGCTATAGGCTTGCTGTATATTGCCTTTACTATGTTTAGATATGTGCCTTGTATCCCTAATCTCTCCAAGACTTTAAACATGAATGGGTGTTGGACTTTGTCAAATGCTTTTTCAGCATCTAAGGAGATGATCATGTGGTTTTTCTCCTTCAGTTTGTTTATGTGGTGGATTACATTGATGGATTTCCGTATGTTGAACCACCCTTGCATGCCTGGGATGAAGCCTACTTGGTCATGGTGGATGATATCTTTGATGTGTTCTTGATTCGGTTTGCAAGTATTTTATTGAGTATTTTTGTGTCAATGTTCATAAGAGAGATATGTCTGAAGTTTTCTTTTTTTGTTGGGTCTTTGTGTGGTTTAGGTATCAGGGTGACTGTTGCTTCATAGAATGAATTTGGTAATGTACCTTCTGTTTCTATTTTGTGGAATAGTTTGAGGAGAATTGGTGTGAGCACTTCTTTGAAGGTCTGGTAGAATTCTGCGCTGAAACCATCTGGCCCAGGGCTTTTTTTGGAGGGGAGACTGTGAATGACTGCTTCAATTTCCTTGGGGGATATAGGACTTGACCAAACCTTCGGCAGAGTACAGGGAATCATATGAAAGAAGGGGAGTTAGTATGATGGGGAAAGGATAGGAGCTTCACAAGGACAAATATATCTTGGCACAGGGTCTTTTCTGAGACTGACATTCAACCAAGGACCATGTATGGATATAACCTAGAACCTCTGATCAGATGTAGCCTGTGGTAGCTCAGTAACCAATTGGTTTCCCATAGTGAGGGGAACAAGGACTATTTTTAACAGGAACTCAATGACTGGCTCTTTGACCTCCCCACCCCACAAGGGAGGAGCAGTCCTGTTAGGCTACAGAGGAGGGCTTCGCAGCCAGTCCTGAAGATACCTGACAAAATAGGATCGGATGAATGGGGAGGAGGTCCCCCCCATCAGCGGACTTGGCAAGGGGCACGATGGAGATGAGGGAGGGAGGGTGGGATTGGGAGGGAATGAGGGAGCAGGACACGGCTGGGATACAGAGTTAATAAAATGTAACTGATAATAAAAAAATAATAATAAAATTACATTTTATAAAACATTAAAAAAAAAAAGAAAACAAGGAGATTTCGAAATTTGCAGGCAAATGGAGGGAACTAGAAAAAATCATTCTGAGTGAGGTATCCCAGACTCAGAAACACACACATGGTATATACTCACTTATAAGATTTTAGTCATATAATTCAGGATAGACATACTACAATGCACAATCCAAGAAGATAAGTCTGATAGGCATATTAGGCTTCACGTAGGCCCACTAGTTAGGGTAGTGGGGAATATCTTTGACAGAGACTATGTTGCTTGCTTTCTGACCACTTCCCCCTGATGGGACTTCTCTACTTCTCTATGGCCACAGGGGAGGAAGACAAACTCAGTCCTCATAAGAATAGATGAGCTGGTGTGTCTGGGCAGGGGGCTCTCCTTTTCCGAGGAAGAGAAGAGAGGGGATGCAGGACAGAGGGTGGGACTGGGAGGACAGGAAGGAGGGGCCTGTGACTGAGATATTAAATGAATTAACTAAAAAAAAAAAAGGAAAAAAGAAAACAAAACCAGAGTTAAGATGTAAGATGGGTGATTGGTTTCCTGTATGCCTGGGAGGAGATGGTCTCTTCAGTGCTGGCTACAGACAAACTGAAGAACGGGCTGCTACTGACCACTGCAAAGGTTAGACAGGTTGGAGGAAGAGGGCATTTGGGTTCACCCATTCCCATTCTCAACCAAATGTTCAAGGAACCCTCCTCCCAATATGACAATCCTCCTGGGGCTGGCCATAGAAGCACGTACTTTGCCGTAAGTCCAGCCGAGTTCTATTTTATTCATTCCCCAAAGCTCATGGATATTTTCAGCCAGTCTGTCTCGGATCTTCTCTAGGTGAAGTGGCAGAACAACCTGAAGGAGAAGGAGCAAGAGAAAAGCCAGAGCTACAAGAATGAACTGGATGAAGTCTACACTGCTCCAGCCGACTCCACTACAAATGAGGAGGGCTGCACTGCCTAGAACTCAGCACTTAGCTCTCGAGTGACTCCAAATGACTACAGCTCTACAGTTCTGTGCCCCACAGCACCTCACCCTTATCAGAGCTCTCCAACACACAAGCTTGAATTTGATCTTCTCCCCACCCCAGAGTACAAGGAGAAAATCAACTCAAGAAAGCTGTTTTCTGATCTCTACGTGTTCCCTGTATCACAGAGGTGAACACACACATACATGCGCGCGCGCACACACACACACACACACACACTTTTTCTCTGTCTCTCTTTTTCACATATACACTGACAGAAACATACACACACATACTCACACACACATACCTCTCTCACACACACACATAACACATACTACACACACATCCTCACACACACTCATACATACACAGGCATATTCACACACTCACACACACAACACACATACTCTCTCTCTTTCTCTCACATACACATTTGATACCATTTAAGCACTTATCATTTAATACACTCACTCCCTTGTGGAAGCCTTTTCTGAAAAGCTGGTCCCTCCAAGGAGTTTCTCTGCTTTCCTGGTACTTTCTCCCCATAGGGGCCACAAACTGAGGGCCCACCTTGTTTTCTCCTATTTTCTTTAATTTGTTGTTATTGTTATTTTTATGTTGATGGCTCAACAGTCCCTAAAACAATGAGAGCTCCAAATAAAACACAGATTCTAACTTCCTTTGGCTAACATTGAACCCAAACATGCTTGCCAGCTCTTAACAGGAGCTAGGACCCAGGGGCTGGGGAAGTAACCAGGAAGGAATCTAGCTGGGATAAGCATTAAATGTTTTAGTTAATAATTCTTAACCTACAAAGTATTTCTTAATATTCCCCAGGGAGGACTCCAAGTATCCTATATTTAAGTTCTCCTTTGTGAATAATTTTACAGAATGATAGAGTCTAAAAAAAAAATTACAAGGTATTCATGGTAACGAACCGCATCTCTTCAAAGAGTTCATAGTAATAAATTACATCTCTTCAAAGAGTTTTTTCCTATTGGCTAGGAGCATTGCCTTTCTTACAGAGCCCTTAAAACTCAGGTTTGAATCTAGACATCAAAGCTCTCAGGGCTTGCATCTCTTTCATATCCAAATCTTCAACTCGTCATTATTTTAGTTATTTTTCTGGTTGCTGTGATAAAATACACTGACAAAAAGCAACGTAAGGGGGGGGGGCGTGGGTTTATTTTGACTCATAGTTACAGTCCATCGTGGCAGGCAAGGGTTCCATCCATCACTGTAAACTAAGTGAAGCTGACGAGAGCTTGAGGGGGTGGCTGGTCCCATGGCAGCCACAGACAGGAAGGAGAGGCAGGCGAATTGTTATGCTCAGCTGGCTTCCTCCTTTGTGCAGCCTAGGCAATGGGACTACCCTCTTTGGGATGGTTCTTCCCACCTGAACCTATTCAAGATAATCCACCGCAGGCATGGGCAGAGGCTAGCCTAAAATAGAAAATCCCTCGTGGGTGTGCCGGGAAACGTGTCTTCTAGGTGGTACCTGGCACTGCCAACACTGTCACATGCATGTTTAGGGAACTCTTCTTACTTCTGGGTCAAGTACTCTCCTCCCACGTCAACACTTCCCTCATTTGTTTGAACTCTATTTTACCCAGTCTCTTCTAGGACATCAGGGGCAGAGGCAATCCTGCTCACTCTCCTCTGTTACTGCACTGGCACTAACAACTCTGTGCTCAGCGAAAGGTCCTTCTGGTTTTGTCCCTAAAGCTTCCCAGCTGTAAAGAGTTCAGGATATCATCTTATGTCACTGGAGAATAAGGGAAGATGAATATATCTGAGAAATATCTACTGTAGAAAGTGTTCTGTTCCCCTATCTTCCTAAATGGAGATCTTTCTCAAAGAATTCAACCATTTCTTTCCTGGGGACACTGACCACTGCCATCAGAGACATGTCAGCCCCATACCCAGACAAACACTGTCAAAAAGCAACCACATCTTTCATGTTCTAAGGACCTGTTTATTGTTCCTTTGAGGAGTATATATATATTTTTTCCTTCCCCTTATTCCCTTCCACACTCCTTTGTTGGAGAGCCCATATTCTCTAACGTCTACCCCGAGCTGCCATTCTTTTTCAACTCTTCCCTAATTAAAATATGCTTTTTTTTCTCTCTTGCTAAACTTTTAGCCCAAGTTTAATTTGTACATCCCCAGTTACAGAACTGAGAGTCATGTTTTTCTTCTATCGTTTCTAGAACACACAGAAACCAGACTCTGATTCCCAGGATCTCTTGTTACCCGCAAGCTCCTCAGTTTCCTACCGAAGCTCTCCTCTACATCCCAGAGCTTGAATTATGTATTGAAATGGGCAGGGGAATGCAGAGTTCTCCAATTTATTGGATATTAAAATTATTGGCTACAGGAGGGGAGAAGCAGATTCATGATCCACGCATAAGTTGGGTACAATGGCTACAATTCCAGAGCTTGCAAAGCTGAGGCAGGAGGCTGCTAAGAGTTCAAGGCCATCCATGGATACATACAAGACCAGCCAGAGCACCTGAATGTAATAAGGTCATATGAATGCTATGGAAATGCAAACTAGAGATATTCTACATGTGAAAAGACCTGTTATTCACATATACTGTCAACGCTAAGTGCTTTAGAGGCCAGATCCTTTTTTAAAAAATTAATTTCTATAGCAGTGGTTCTCCTGTGGGTCACAACTCCTCTGGGGATTGAAAAAACCTTTCACAGAGGCCACATACCAGATATCCTGCATATCAGAACTTCCATTATGATTCATAACAGTAGCAAAATTACAGTTACGAAGCAGCAACAAATACAGTCTTAAGGTTGGGGGTCACCACAATATGAGAGACTGTATCAAAGGGCCACAGCATGAGGAAGTTTGAGAACCACTGTACTAGAGCACATAGAAAAGTGGTTTAAACAGCACACCAGTGGGCTTACAGAGATGGATTAGCTGGCAAAGCCAACACAAAGGCCTGAAATTGATTCCCAAATCCATTTAAAAGTGCTAGGGTTCCACATTCTTGTAAGCCCAGCACTGGTGAGGATCCACGGGATTCCTTGTTTAGCCAGTCTAACTGAATGGCTGAGCTTCAGGCCAGCAAGGGATCCTGACTCCAAGGAGGTGGAAGCCTTTCATAAGGATTACACTCCTCTGGCCTCCATCCACACACAGGTGGACATGCATGCACACACGCACGCACACACATACACACACACACACAAGTCTGCACACACATGCAGTTCTCTTTCTCTCTCACACACATACACACTCACCACCCCCAAGTATATCTGCACATTCATAGACATGCACAAGCACATACACACGTTGAAAAAAATGGCGCTGGTGTGTAAAAACTGCTGAAAGCTTCTGCAGTTTCCTTATCATACCAGACGAATGTGCCTCCGCCAAAAATACAGATGCTGGGAAAAGGAACCCACTTGCCAAGCACTCCCATGCAGTCCACACTCTCTGTTTCATTTTCAACTTGCCACCTCCATGCTCTTCCTTCTCCCAACTGTCCATCCATGTGAGACTTGACCTTACTTTTTGCTTCTAAGCTCAACCTTTATTCATCCCATTGTTGTTACATCAACCCCTCCCATGCTGTTATGTCCCTGTCCCGCAGTCCTCTCCATTTAAGCTGTGGAAAGGTCCAGATTGAATTCCGTCTGTTCTCAGACTGTTGGGAACATCCCGTCCTAAAGGACATGCATCCTGTTCATTCTGCATTTATTACATTTGACCTTTAAAAGAATAACTTATTTGCTTCTTATATATTCAACTTGGCTATGAGTTCTCAGAGAATACTGGATATATTCTGCATCCCTCGAAAGTACAGTGCTTCGTGTGGAGATGCTCATTGAGATTGCCTGTCATATGCAATTTAGACTTACCTGACTGGTGTCTATGGGGCATGGGATGAAGGAGGCTTGCGAGAGGAACTGAGTGGTACCCAACAGATCCCTAACACCATCAGCATCACGCTTATATTCTTTGACAGGCTCCAATCTCATCTTCTCCTTTGGAAGTAAGGCTTCATAGCAAGGGGCATAGCCAGAGGGAGGCAGGAACTTAAATTCTCCATGCCGACCACCCATCAGAAAGCGTACTCTGTCATTTCAAGACAGCAGAAATGAGAGGTCAAAAAGTATACTGCCTCAACTAAATGAATATTAAAGGTTATAGCCATACTCAAAACCATGCTGTTGGGAACTCATCAAACTCAGATTCAGCATAGCAAATATCTTCATGCATAGAGACAACAGCATAGAGAACTGAGTGTCCAGGAACCATCCTCAAGGGAACTTCAATGACATGTTCTTAGGAGTTTTATTACACAAAAGACACTTGGTGTTTATCCTTAGTGCAGTGGGTAATTAGAAAAGACATAACTACAATATTGAGAACATAGCAAGATACTTCTCCATAAAAATCATATTGAAACATCACCATGGAAACATGTATTTTTTACTTGGCATAAATTACCCACATGCTAGTTTAAAAATATAATAAAACTATATAAATAAAATAGTAAATGCTGCATGTTCAGGCAAAAAAAATGTAATACTAGAGTTTTCAACACAGGAAAGTCTATAGTTCTCAGAGCAGCCATATGAAGACAATGGTAGGTAGTGGTTTCAGGAGAGTGAAAGGGCAAACAGGTGCTCCCCATGATGCCTTCCTAAGGGGCACCGCCTCTCTGTAGGCATTCTGGCCTGACACTATGGTCCATCCAATTTCTAAATCAAAACCTTGATCCTCTCCCTCTATTCTCTTCCACGCACACACTTGACCTAATAGCAATTTATAACAGTACCTGTTCTAAATCCAAAATGAGCTTCTGGACGCTGGTACCACCTTGGTCCAACCCATTCTCATCTCCCATAGAAGGAGAAAGGACTCTTTCGGGTTCACAGCAATGATAGGCAGACATTAATTACTAACACACAAGTATTCAATATTTTTTACTTAGAACTCTGTATGAATTTCAGTTTTCTACATATAAAGGTCATGTTATGGTGAATATCAAAGTTTTTCTGACAAGGAGAAAGGATTAAGACACCACCAGACAGTGGCACTTCATATGACCCTAGTCTAGAGACTACAAATGTAGCGTTCACAAGTCAACTTCAATTATGTAAAACAGAGGAAATAGACCACAGTTTTAAGTAAGTAAAACATGGTAAGATATATAGCCCTTGGACGCTCAATGATAATCTCACAGGAAAAATCAATATAAAGATAGTGCTGGCATTTAACAGCCTAACACTCCTTTCCTCTTTCTTGAAAAACAATGGCTGAGCCTACACAACTCACAGCTGACTTTGCACTGGGGATTCGGTGATGAACAACATATCCACTGCTTCTAGTGTTACAAAGCAGGTTTTCTAACAGATGAGTAGGCTTAATCATCTGATGGACTAAAGCAGGGAGATGTGCAATTACTCAGAGAAGGAGGAGGCTTCTAGAGATGGCATCAAGAAAGGCCTCTCTGTGGAGACTCCAGTGGGCTGGAGAGGTGGAGGAAGAGGGTCTCAATAGATGGACACATGAGAAGGCCCCACAGTAGGAAAGCAGGTAGTTGCTATAGGTGATGCCTCTATTGCCTCAAGGAAGGGGAGAAGAAATGTGAGATGGGGGTGCATAAGGCAGTTTGTACGCCCTGGCGAGGTGTTTGGCTTCATTCTAAGTGGGAAACTGATCATGGGCTTAAGTGAGGAAACACAATATTCTTCTGGCACTCCTACATGGAGAGGTCTGAGGACCAATTAGCAAGTTCTTGAAACAGCCATGGGGAAAGAGGATAGGTTGGACCAAAGCGATGTAAACAGCCAGTTGCCAGTTTTGTTTTGGCATTAGGACTGGTAGGAATTGCTGGCGTGTCAGACGGATGTGTGGAAGGGGTTGATATGCGTAGGGGAAGGCTATGATTAAGCAAAACTCTCACAGTAGGGCACCCTGCGCTAGGCATTACTTCCTTTAACTGGAGCATTCTGGGAGAGGAGCCATGTAAGAAAGTCTTCATGTTGGCTGCATAATTGCCATTGTGGAAATATCCCAATTACGAATCTGAAAAATAAAAATCCCTCCGAGCGAGAAATGTTAAGATTTTTCACTTCCCAATAAGAACACATTATTAAAATGGCCTTTCATAAAAGGCTGCTTTAAAATTAATTATAGAAATCACACAAAGCCTCCCACTTCCCTAATGTTAAAGCACTAAACAACAATGGTGTAGAATTAGAATTACAGTTGTCCTCCCTGAGAGGGTGCCTACATGAAGTGTTACACAGCAGGGCATGATTTATGTGTGTTAAGAATATGAGCAATGGCGTTAAAAACAAGACTGTTTTAATTATGCTGTAGTGTTGCTAATTTAGTGAACTTTCTGGAAATAATGACTAAATCACAAAATTCTTTGTGGAGAATTTCTAAGTTCGGTTGAGTCTAACGGATTGTGTTATTGGCATGCTGAAAGTATAGGATGGGATGGAAGACCATCTGTCTGAGTGGAGAAATAGTAAGTAAGGGAAGTTACTGGTCCCTCACCCCTCACCAAGGACCCATCCTATAAGACGTTCACAAGGCTGAGAGCTCAGGAAGCAAGAGTGTTGGTGTGTGCTACTCCATGGATTATAGGAACACATCGATGGTCGCTTCTGTGGATTTCTAGCTTCTAGATTTAATTATTCATAAGCACCCTTGCAGTTAAGTTGAGTTAGGAAATTTCTCTTGTGTTTTAAAATACGCTGGATAGATAACAAATCCAGACTGTTCAGCTTCTGTGTAGCATTTAAAGAGAACAGTGCATTCTGGCTTTATGCCCCATTATTAAAACGAGAGTGATAATTTGGCTATAAATTGTATGTCCTGTAATGGCCATAGGAATTGTAAAGTGGAAAATTAAGCCAGGCGGAAAGGAATGCTTCTTGCTTACTGGGGCGCTTATCTTCAGACATCACATGTTATGTATGCTTCACTGGGCAGAGACAAGGGTATATACTGCTTCTGAACTCTTGCTGGACCAGAGCCTCTGCACCTCAGCAGATGGGGCTGACAGGCACAGGCCCCAGGCTGCCCTCCAGCTGTCGGTCCTTCTCTCGCTGCCCAGGAAGAAGCTGACAGAGGCTGTGGGAAGGGAGCCAACAAACAGCCACCAGTACTGGAGGACGGGACTGAACTGTCTCTGTGCCAGTGCACCCTGATTGAGGTGAGGTCAAAGGAAATGGCTAGTAATACCATGCTAAGTTTGAATGTAACAATTAGAAGGAAATAAAATGCTCCAAACTTACTATAACTATCGAATCTTTATTTATTGTTTTGGTACTAGAGGACCCATTGAACCCATAACCTTGCACATGCTGGGCAAGCCCTCTTCCTCTGAGTTATACACCTAGGTTGAAGAACAATATTGGTTGATGTGGGTTCTCTAAATTTTGGCACAAGTCCAAAGGCCGACCTATGAGTCCGTAATTCTGATGCCCACTATCTCTACACTCTAGAGAGAAATGATGAACCAGTCCCACAGATTACAGTAAAACAAGGATGAAGAAAGTTCTATCAGCCGCAGATTACGTCCATATCTAGGCTGAAGAGGGAAATGACCTATGTAGAGAGAACTGTGGAAGTTCCAAGGCTTGGTTCACCCATCTGAAGCTACCTGGTGGAAATGTCTCATAAAACAGGTCAACATTCCTTGTAATTCCTTGGGTAACAGAGCAGAGCAAATAAGAAATGCCTGTGTAAACTGGGCATGGTGGTGCATGCCTTTAATCCCAGCAGTTGGGGAGGCAGAGGCAGTGGAGCTCTGTGAATTTGAGGCCAGCCTGGTCTATAAAGTGAGTCCAGGACAGCCAGGGCTAAACAGAGAAACCCTGTCTTTAAAAAACCAAAACCAAGTACCAAAAAAACAAGAAAGAAAGAAAGAAAGAAAGAAAGAAAGAAAGAAAGAAAGAAAGAAAGAAAGAA
>NW_026585504.1:22409711-22414711 GCF_907164565.1 Psammomys obesus | reverse complement strand
AGGTTATATCCACAGAGCATGGATTTCTAGGGGTAGAAATGTTAAGTTACTTGTACCTGTTTCTTTCTCTCAGTAAATTCCTTATTGGATACTTAATCTTGACCTTAGTTTTTAAAAATATAGCTCTGCTTCATTCACAATTGAGAACATAAAATTGAAATGCAAATTTCTTTTTTATAGGTGCTTTCCCTGCTTTCCAGTTTCCTTCAAATCTCGCAGCTTCTACCAACCAGCTGTTAAGTAGAGAATTCAAGGATTGTGTTCATTAGAATGAATTGTTTTTTATCCTCAGATTTCTCCTATGCTAACCAATTTTAAAAAAACACAATTCATGGGAATTTAAACTGCTTTGACATCCATATCACTCCAGTCAGAATGACTAGCAAAAAATAACAATTACAAGGATTTCTGGTGAGGATTTGGAGAAACATAAACCCTTATTCACTGCTGGTGGAAATATAAACTTGTGTAGTAAAAAATGCAATGAGTCTTTTTATTATTATTATTTTTTTATTAGTTACACTTTATTCACTTTGTATCAGTGTAAGGCAAGCCTGGTAGGTGCTCACATTTGCATATCAGATGTTCTAACAATCTTTTAGGAATGCCAGCTTGCCAGGATTTGCTGATTTATATTTCTCTTTGTATCTATCAATTATGTTTATGCTGAAATAAACACTATAAAGCCTTTTCAGGCTGTTTCTGGCCTCAATAAAAAAATGAGTCTGGAGGTTTCTAAAAAAAAAAAAAAAAAAACACCTCAAAATAGACCCATATAATCTGGATAGTTGACTCTTGGGTATACATATAGAAAGAAATGGAAGTCAACTTGCCCCTGAAACACTGAAACTTTTGCATTTGTTGCTACACTATTAAAAGAACAGCCAGGAGATTGATGGTTGAGGAAAATGTGTACACACCCAGCAGGATTTTATGTAACCAAAAGAAGAAATGAAATCATGACTTTCTAAGAAAGTATATACAACTAGAGATCACTATGCTAAGTGAAATAAGCCTGATTCAAAAAGTATTGGATGCTTTATCTTATGTCTGAAGCCTAGATTTAAAATTATGTGCATATATATTATATCAGATTTACTAATGAAATTGGACATATATAGTCACTAAAGCACTGTGCCATTCTTCTTAGGTTCTTCCTTGAACTCAGATATTAGTTTACAAAAATGAAGATTTCTTCCTCTCACAGATAAGTATAGTCATAGCATTCTGGAAACAAAAAGAAAAAAAAATTGGGATGTGTGGGGGAAAGATTTTTTGTTTGTTTTTTGCTATCGAAAACTTGAAAACAAATGGAAATGACACTGAAAAAAGATCTGAAAGCATTTACAATTTCATCTTTGAGATTTTTGCCTGCTAATTTGCAGAAGCAATGAGGATACTTCTTGTCAGATTTGAAAGTCTTAGCAGTGAACAAAAACACAGAAAAATGAAGACAAGTATTTTGAGCCCATGCTCAAAAAGTTGCCCAGTTTTCTCTTTCATCATGACACACTGTTATCATCCATAACTATCTAGCAAGTATGGAGGCAGTCTTGTCTTTCCAGAGGTCTCAATCTTGCACCTGTAAGAGAGTTGGGGTAGTGGTCCAAAGAAGAAAAGCATGCAGGTTAAGAGTAGATTGCTAGGAGCTTTGCTGACCTGAATCTGATCCATGAGTAATAATCCATTTTAGCATCTTCAGTCTATAATGCTAAGACTGGAGGACTGTCTGAGTTATTGATATTCTTTTATTCATGTTCTTACTGTCTTGCATGTGATGATGCCCAAGGCAATCCAGCCAGCATTCATCTTGTTCTCTGCAGCAGTATATTTATCTCAGCAATAATTTCCACAGCATTGACCACAGCAAGCCGGAAATAGCTAAGCTGTTGGTTACCTGAATTTTAGCCAAGTCTGGAGGATACCAATGGAAAATAAGCAACTACAGACACCAACTGTTTTTGGATTGTAAAAAATTAATTAGAAAGGGCTGATAACAGTTACATAAGATGATTGAATGTATCAGAAGAGGAATGTGCAGCTGTAAAATATATTCTACTAGAGTTAATAAGTCAATTTTTTTTAAACAAAAAGAACACCCCAAATTCACTATTTATAATTCACTATATCACTTTTGTAAAATGCTACCTTGGTGATTTATGCCCTGACGCTATTTACAGGTGAGGGTCAAAGATGATGTCATCTTTTAGCAAAAGATTCCTGGCGTCGAAAGAATTAAAAATTTTGGATGAGCTCCAAGGTCTATATGCTCATCTTCCATTTTATATTAAATAGGGTTTTTACTACGACGTCATGGTACTAGTAGCACTGCCTACAAACAGCCCACACGGAGAGGAAAACTTCAGCAACACATTCATAACAGTTAGAACGGGGACACGTATTGATTTGTGCATTTTGTTCAGTAATTACTCATGCTGCCTTTGACTTCACCACGGGGAAACCTAATTGAAAAAGATTTTTGCTCTTTGTGCACTCTGCTCTTCCATGATTGCTGGCAGGGACATCCTAATCAGGTGTAATTAACAACATAGTTTGCAATGATACAAACAATTATTAAAAAATTCAGGAGTATGACCTCATTAAAGATCACTGAGCAGAAGGTAATGGGATTGCAGAAGAGACACCTAATTTAGAAACTATTCACAAATTAAAAATGACGATGAGAAACAATTCTGAAGGAGCCTATGTTGGGAAGTAAGACTCTCTTCCTAGCTGGGCACACTACCTTACTTCTCTCTTGTAGAAATGCCAAAAAAAAAAAAAACAAAACAAAACAAACAAACAAAAAACAAAAAAACCCAAGCATATGTTTTATAATATGGTCTGAAATGGTAGTTCAAAAATTAAAAAAAATATATTAAGCATGCCTATTTTCAGTAACATATTTTAATTAACCTAGAGTTAATATCCTGGCCTCTCTTTGCATAACTGAACTAACGCTGTACAGGAAGTGGCAAGTTTAAGAACCAAACTATACTTCACAAGTTGATGTAAAAGTAAATGTTGGTTTGTTGAAACTGTCCACTCATTGCTGAAAACAGCCAGAGGACAGCTCTCCACTGTAAGACCAGGACTAACCTGGAGCAAAGACACCGCCTGAAGGTGCATTTCAACAACATATATGTGGGGATAGTGTTTCTACCTCTCTGTGATCATGCCCTGCCGTGAGACCCAGAGAGAGAAAATTCCCAGTCCTGATTGTGTTCTCAGGGACAGTCTCAAGTGACACAGAGGCACCCAAATCACTCTTTATCATAACATCTGTTCAGTCGCTGGGAGCCAAAGCACCCAGATCTAAGCTGTTGACTCCTGAAGCTAGCACATCTGTACTCTCCCAGCATGTTCAATTCTCTCAGGGAACAGCTCGCGGTTTATCCCATGACTTAACTTCTCTGTCAATTGTGTGCTCTGAAGGCTACATGATCTGCTGACATAGAGACAGGATGCTAAAAATGTCTCCTAAATATGGACGGCATTCAGTCACCTGTCATTACTATAGTTTTTTTTTATCAAGAGAGAACTCCAAAGCAAGGTCCACCCAAACCAAATACAAATCCCATGTCATTGCTTTGAAGGAGTCGGAACGGATGATACAATGATGAAGAATTACCAAACTAGTAGACGGCTCGGTGAATGAATTATGAAGTGAGCAAGCCTGACGAGTTCAGATCCCCAGAATCCACTAAAAGCTATTATAGTAGCACAAGCATCTTGAGTCCCAGTGTGCTCCGGCTGGTAGATAGAATGTGAAGATAGGGGAATCCATGGAAGCTCGCAGGCTAGCTAACCTGATGCAAGCAGTAGCGAAGAACAGGAGGGAATCTGCCTCAACAAGATAAAAGGTGAGGACTTATACAATACCCGAGGTTGTCCTGACCTTCTTATGTTCCCTTTGTCATGCATGCTCTGACAGTCACATACACATGAGCACGCATGCCGTACAAGCACACACATATACAAATCATCATTATGCATTTTGCAAAAGCAGATGCCCTTTTCTTTAAATGCAAACCACCCAAAAAAATCCATCAGCTTGCAGCAGACTGTAAAGACGCTTCCTCAGAAGATCTGAGTTTACACATGGAACAGCTATGTCACAAACCCTTCTCCAAATGCTCAAGGATCATCGTGGAAGGGGCTGTGGAAAGACTGTAAGAGTCAGAGGTAATGGGGGACCACGATGAGACAGCGCTGTTTGAGAGGGGGGCGCTACCGCATCACAGAGGCTGTGACTGAATGTATGATACTTGAGCAATATGGCGGTGTGTGGCAAAGTCCCATTTCTAGCTGAAGCTATTGGAAACTGCTGGGAAAGAGTGTGTGTGTTTTCCTCAAGAACATATCCTTGGGAGGCTGACCATACTCTAGCAACGGCCCCAGGCTCGTGCACATACAGGCAGTACTAAATGTATTCAGTGGGGTTAAAGACGCAATACATACAACCAGGAAGGATATTGGTGGAGGCAAGTGAGAGGAGTTGGAGGGGAGAGAATGGGGTTAGAGTTCATCAAAACACATTGAATGAGTGCATGAAATTTTCAAACAATAAAATATTTTAACAAAAAGGTGTCTTTACTAAAAGGTGTGTTCAATTAAGTAGTAATAAAGTAATATATAATTTTTAAAAGATCTAAATAGTTTACTCAGAGGAGATCTTAAAACGTAAGTGCTTCCTCCCTCTGTGTGAAAATAATCTAAAGCCAGTGGGTGGCACTGGTCAAAAGAGAACGGAAAGGGAAAGGGTGCTGAGGATGGAAAACTGAGACCCCAAACTACCCAGACAAAGGTGGTTCTGGGCAGTGGCCTGTCTCTCCAGAAAAGGTACTGAGCCAAAGTGATGACTCTATTGTGTTGCGTTAGACTTCTATGCGGTCTCTCTGCATAGTGATAGAGCTGAGAAGATGTGCATCGTGACTTACACTAGGCTCCTTTTGGCTGTCACAGCACCTTTGCTCTAATCCATTCTTCTCTTCCTTCAA
>NW_026585504.1:22402305-22409701 GCF_907164565.1 Psammomys obesus | reverse complement strand
ACACACACACACACACACACACACACACACACACACACACACACACAACCATGCCTGGCTTTGTTAATGTTCATGAGTGCTGAAGCCCAGGCCAGTGGTTTCATCCTGGAAATCTTACCCAGGGGCTTTGTGGTGGCTGCTTTTCGCTCTGTGCTAAGCTCCTGTTCTCATACCCTGCTCCCGTTGCACTGTTCGGTGCTATCCAAGGCTATAGCCATTGTATGTGTGTGACTGAAACTGTGACTCCATGTCTGCCTCAGTCAGATATGAGCTCTTTAAAATACAGAGCTTGAGAACAGAATGGCTGAGACCGTTTTGGGAAAGAGGGCTTAGTGGGGACTCCTGACTTACAGACAAGGAAATGTGTAACAAGGCTAAGATAGTTAAAACAGCACTCATCCGGTACAGGAAAGAGGGGCAGAATCATGAATACAATAGTAAGCAGTAGAATATAAAAATAAATGGCATGCCCAGTACATGCCCAGATTAATGCAAATTATCTATATAGAAGACATAATTTGAATGGTACTATTTTGGGTTCATATGTTTTTTTACTTACATTGCTTTTTTAAAAAATGAAATAGGATAAAAACCAACCATAAAAGGTAAATCATAAGTTGGAAGAAATATTGAAGCTATAAGAAACAGATTAATGGCCTTAAATATAACTTGATTAACAAGAAAACTGTCCAAAATTAATATGAGAGAGGCTAAGACCAAAAAATCATCAAAAAAAAAAAAAAAAAAGTACCGGGTGGACAAAGAACATTAAGAAGAAAAACATGCTTTATTATTTCAAATGGGCAAAATAAAAAAAAGAACCAACAACAGTAAAAGTAGCATGGATTCAATCCATTGGGCACTTTCATGCGTTGCTTTACTTTTTTGTATGTGTGTGTGCTGTGCACACGCTCATGTGTATACATGCGTGTGGAGATCAGCGGACAACCTTGGATGCTGATCCTCGGGCATCATTTGCCTCTTTTTGAGACAGGGTCTCTCAGCGGCCTTGCCTTTGCCACGTTTGCTGAGCTGGCTGGTTCAGTGGCCCCTGGGGACCTGTTCATCACCCCCACCCCTCAGCACTGATAGACACATCACGAGTGGATGCAGTCTCCCGGCTTAGTTTTATATGTAGCCTTAAGACTGAATGCAACTTTGTGTGTGTGTGTATGTGTGTGTGTGTGTGTGTGTGTGTGTGTGCCGACATACATAACTGAGCTATCTTCCTTGCTCCCCAAATATGTTGCTTTAAATGATATCACAGGCTCAGATATTTTATCTGGAATCTCTAAAGATGTATTTTGGGCTTTGGAATCCATAAGCATTCAAAAAAAAAAAAAGGTGTGTGTGTGTGTAGCATGCACATATTCAAACAGATCCACCAGCCAGAGGAGAAGCACTATCCAATTTTCGGACTTACAAATAACTCTGCAGTTAAACATACAAACATTCATAGGAATTATGCTGTTGAATTTCTATTGCTGACAGATTTGCTACAATTTGAGTTTAGGTTACAGGTTACATCTGCTGGAAAATGCGGCCTGGACAAATTTATGGTTTTCAAAGAATCATACGCTTTACAATTATTGATAAGAGACTCCTAACAGTTAATGGAATTTTTCTAAAAATCAATTTGGCCACATCATTATAACTTTGGATCTTAAAAAGTAATGCATTTTTTTCCTTTCTTCTGAGGGGAAGAAAACAGCAATGCAGAACAAGGCTTATATGCAGGCAGGTCTGAACAATGCTATTTGTAACAACAGAAGTACAAGTGGCATAAAACATATCACTAAAGTAATGGCTATATTAGAGGCAGTGAAATAGAGAGAGATTATGTGGCTGTAAAAATAATTTTGAGGGTGCCTAATGAGTCAGGAAAAGTCTCATTACTTATTTCTGAGTGGAAAAAAAATTATACCTCATGGTTGCAGTGACTGCAATTTAGAAAGTTTACACACATTTGTAGCCAAAGATGAATAGAACAAAATATTAACAGCGATTATAGCTAAGCATTAGATTTGAAAGAAGTGCTGGGTGGTGGTGGTACATGTCTTTAATTCCAGCACTTGGTGAGGCAGAGGCAGGCAGATCTCTGAGTCTGAGGCCAGCCTGGACTATAAAGTGAGTTCCAGGACAGGCAGAACTACACAGAGAAACCTTGTCTTGAAAATCCCAAAATAAAATAAATAAAATAAAAAAAATCAGAGCGTGGCTTTTACTGTGATGTTTGTAATTATTTCTGTCAAGGTTTTCATAATGAGGATGTGTTATTCTTAGGATTTCTCATGCATTGTATCAGAGTACCTAGTATAGCGCTGGCAGGAGGTAGCTATGCAGTAAGTAGGTGGAGGAAATGAGTTTGGTTGCCTCTTGCCCTTTTGCCATCACTCTCTTGGGAGTAATTTGGCTTCTGAGACAAAACCCTAAAAGAAATGATTGGTTCCTCGTCTCAAGAAGGTGATGTGGAAGTTTTAAGGTAGGGGTCATAGCTATTTTCTAGGAAATTTCAGCCATAACTTACTTGACACCAGCTGAAAAGCTCATCACTGGGAAGAAGAGTCCATCTGTGTTGAAATTCTCAAACATCCCCTGCACAGGCTGTCCATTGATTCGGAAAGAAATGCTGGGTACTCCAAGGTCAAGGCAGCAGCTCACCACATCATCTGACTTCAGCAGGTGCTGGTTGATGGAGGCTACAGCTCTGGGTATCCGGCCTGGTGAGTAGAGAGCAGAAATAAAAATATGGGTGCCTGGAGGCATGCATCAGGCAGACAGACATACTTTAGAGGCTACTACTGAGAGATGGGAAAACACAATGAGCATGCCTCAGCATTCTTTTTTTCTTCTCTCTCTCTCTATTTTATTTTTATTTTTTTCCTGTGACAGCATTTCTCTGTGTAGCCCTGGCTATCCTAAAACTCACACTGTGGACCAGGCTGGCCACACAGATATCTGCCTGCCTCTGCCTCCTGAGTGCTGGGATTAAAGATGTGTGCCACCACTGTCCAGCTTGCCTCATCATTCTTAATAGCTGAGTTTACAAGCGTGTACCACCATCTCCAACTTTATACCTTGTTCTAATTAAAGAAAGTCTCTTCAAAAGTAAGCAATTTGCCAAGTACCTCTCCCCTAATCAAGAATTGGGTGCATGGGAGAGTCATGCTGGTTTTTTTTTTCCTTGACCCTTTTCCACTGGTAAAATGTCAGCATTGCAATTCTTTCCAACTACTAAATCGATTGTTCTTTAATAAATATGTTACACATCAGTTCAAGTCAGTGCCTTAATTTATGTACACACTATAAAGTTAGTGGACCTGGAAACATAAATCTCAAGGAAAAGAACAAAATTTGTCATGACTGGTTTCCAATCTTTCTCCCTAATCATCCTCCATTCTCTCCTCTATAAACTGAGTGTTATTTTTGTGCCATTTATCCGTCAGACAATTATCCTTTCCTTGGATGCCTGAAATTCTCTGCCGTCCTGGTGGGAATCATTAACAGACACCTTATTTCTTCAGCTGAAGCACATGCTGATATATTTACCTGGAATGCCTCCGACAAGATAGATGTTTCTTGTGTGGAGCTTGAGAAGTCAGGATGATGTAGTCTGGATTTAAGGAAGCCTTGGGATTCAGTGAGTGAGAATGAGAAGTGTAAATCTTATAGACACTGTCTTCTCTACAGCTCACCAGGTGGTAGGGAGCTACAGGACTAAGGCCATTGAGCACACTCTCCTACATTATATCATAAAACATGTGTAATGCTCAGACTCAAAACAAGCTGAGTTTCTAGCTGTCTTCTCAGTTCTCCAATATCACAGAGCTCCTGCTCATGGTGACCAGTGTGGCCCTGGATCATCTAGCTTGGTTGGGCTTCATAAGACACAGGATGGGACAAATGAAGAACTGGATAGGGGCAACTATCCACTCCTGCAGTATTGTGCAATTATGATGTCCAGGTCCTGAAATGCACATGAGTATGGCCCTTCTTGATTTGTCATTGTTAGTTTTTTGCCTCTGGACTCACTGAACTATTCATTCCCAAGTGTCTTCATAGACACAAGAGTTTCCTAAGTGCCTAAGTGTACTACCGCAGAACCAAAAAGGATGAAGTAAAGTTTTTCCTTTGAGAATGATTGATTTGCCTTTGAAACAAGAGTCCAATATGCTTTGCCTATTGAGTTGGCTGCAATTTCTGTTTTCTCAGTCTCTCTGCAGAGTCCTCTGCATGGTCTGGATTCTTTGGAGCAGGCAGACTTGGAGTAATGAGACCAGAGTCATCAGTAGGCAGTGTGGAGATGGGTCCTCAAGTGAAGCTCATTCAGTCACTCACAGACTTCATTCTGCCATCTCAGGAGTTGCCAACACGTGTAAGCTTTCTTCACTTTCCATTCACAGTCACTCTTCACTTCCCAGAGTTAGTGTATATCATCTGGTGGTAAACCTAAGCTAAAGGGTCCTACTGTGCACCTCCAGACTCAGTGATTCCACAGTGAGACTTGGAGAAGTAGAAAGGGAAGCTATATCTATGAAGAACCAGGGAAGGTAATTTTTTTTGGGGGGGGGGGTAGAAAGCAAGATGAATTTCCTTCCGTTTATCTCACCCTGCCACTTTGCAGTTTTTTTTTTTTTCCTGTTGCAGGTTGTCCCTTGGGACACAAAGAACACAAGTAGACATTTGTATCCCCCCCATCACTCTCATGGTTCAGGATAGAAAATTGTACAAATGAGGATATTTATAATAGCTCTAAAACTTTTAAACTGCATACAGAACGGCACAAATATTAAGAAGAAACTTAATATTAACAAATTAAAGATCACTCCAAGAAGCATGCCACCAGAATCTCAAAAGACAATAGTTTGGTAATAGGCAGTGTATAGTTTAAAGAAGTGGTTCCCAACCTGTGGGTCATGACTCCCCCTTGAGGGTCAAAGAGGCGTGGTCTAAGGCCATTGTGAACACAAATCTTATTCCTATTCATAACAGTAGCAAACTCACAGTTATGAATAGCAAAAATGGTTTTATAATTGGGGTCACCACAACTTGAAGAACTTTATTAAAGGGTCATAGTATCCGGAAGGTTGAGAAACACTGGTCTAAGGGAAAAGGAAAATGTGATGGGTATGCGGTTCTCAGTTACACAGAAAATTCAGTATGCAGTTTCGTCTTGTTGAGAAACTTTTCTCTCATACTGAATTTAAGGAAGACTTTGTATCATGGCTCCTCTGTAGAGTTATGTCACACCGTGCTTCTCTAAGGCATTTTTACCAGGCACACGCTATCTCTTAAGAAAACATAGACAATACATGCTTTGGACGATAAGCAGGAGAGGTTTAGGGTGGAAACCTTAGAGGTAGTCTTGTATTTTCCACCCAGGCGGAAACAACCATCCCTTCACATTCATAGCCCATGGATATGCATGAAAAAAACACCAGTTATTTATCTTTTTTTTTTTAAAGCTTTGAATTCTTTTTGAGATTAACAGTAACCTACAGATGCTAAAAATCCTAACTTGAAGCAGCAAGTAGTGTTGACATCATGGTCTTGATAACATCATCAGATCAGGAACCTTCCCAGGGTGACTGATGACATTTCTTAGTGTCCTTGTGTATCAGTTGCTATTATCTATAACATGTGTTCATTATCTGCTGCATCAAAGGTTTTTAGGACAGTAAAGCATGCAGCTCACTGCCCACTAAAGAGAGCTGAGTATTGACAATGTGCTTATTCAAAAACCCTAACAACACTATTTGAAATAAGGACTGACAGATGCAGATACCAAGTGTATTAGGTATTTTTTCTTATTGCTGTGATCAAATATCTATAAGACAGGGAGGAAAGACCTATGTGTGTTTATAGTCATCTTAGCAAGGGAGGCATCGTGGCAGGTGGATCTGTGGATGTTTCAATGAGTGGCAGTTTGCTAATATACCAGTGGACTAGAAAGTAGAGAAAGGACGGAAAGTTGGGCTTGACTATAAATCTCAAGGTACAACTCCAATGACCTGCTTCCTCTAAATAGGTGCCTAGACACTTAACAGTACCACAATTTCTCAAGAAAGTGCTACCAGCTGGTGATCAAGAATTCAAATACGTGAGCCTGTGATGGGCATTTTACACTTAAAATTGCAACAGTGAGCTTAAGTTAAGTGATTTATGCTGGGTGACAGAGCAAGGCACTCACAGAATAAATCTATAAATGAAGCTTTTTTAAACTTGATCCTCTTCCCACCCAATACTCTCATGGGATTTAAGCATTACTGTCATTTCAATGCAAAGTGAACACTATGAGTCTCAGTTATTTTCAGCAATAGAATAGAGGGTGGAAGCCTTCGCAAGATACTCACCTGACCAAAGATGGAGTCCATCAAAACCATAGGAGTACAGGTCATCACCAACGCCATTGCCTCCCCATCCTTCTCCACCTCCAGGGTATGGGGCATAGCCTGAAGAGGAGGCCCAGCCCACCCGCAGATGTGTGGGCTCTGCTGTTAGGAAAGGGTCCACCTGGTCGATAATTAACTCGAAGTACCACTTTTTGTACTGTGGTGAGCCTTCAGCAACTCCCAGGAAGATGTTTGGTCGGATACTGAAATTAAACATGGGACAGGCTGCTTCTGCAGAGAGCAAACAACTGAAAAAAACAAGTTGAACCAGACCCAACAAGAGGCATCAGCCCAATTAAACCTAGGCCAGAGCATTTAAATCATTATATTTTGTTATTGTGAAGCTTTTAGAAATTGGCTAAGCTCTTAGTGGGCGGCATGAGCACAGCAGTAACTTCTTATAAAATATAAAGGTGTTTTTTTTTTTTAAATATTCAATTCAAGGCAAGACATTTATTGAATGCCAACCATGTGCAATAATGCTGTGAATGCTGTAAGGGCTAAATGACCACCAATCTTTGTATCTTTCTGCAAGAAGGAGAAATCACTTCTATGCTCTCCATATTCTGGTACACAGGCTTAAGTATAATCATTTCAAACTAGCAATTTTCATTCCCTAAACATTAATACTTAAAGCATTAAGAAGTAACTATTAGCCAATCTTCTTAAGGTTGAAAAAGTGGTTCAAAGTATGGGACAGACAACTTAGGGTTTTCAATGTTTAAATCATACTTGAAGAGAGACTCTTCCTGGTCTTGGGTATGTTCTACTTGATATGGACATATATAAATCAGGCTAAATTAAGATGTCTGTTAAGAAGAAAGATTTGGCTGGATGGCACACACCTTGAATCCCAGCACTCAGGAGGCAGAGGTAGGTAGATCTTTGAGTTTGAGGCCAGCCTGGTTTTCAGAGAAAGTTCCAGGATAGCCAGGACTACACACAGAGAAACCCTGTTGAGAGAGAGAGAGAGAGAGAGAGAGAGAGAGAGAGAGAGAGAGAGA